>NC_053028.1:76597797-76699867 GCF_003073215.2 Triticum urartu | reverse complement strand
CATATAAGGTTTTATTCATGTAAACAGAACAACAATTTATTCTTTTACTTAAATGAATAACCGTATTACAATAAACATGATCAAATCATATTCATGCTCAACGCAAACACCAAATAACACTTATTCAGGTTCAACACTAATCCCGAAAGTATAGGGAGTGTGCGATGATGATCATATCAATCTTGGAACCACTTCCAACACACATCGTCACTTCACCCTTAACTAGTCTCTGTTTATTCTGCAACTCCCGTTTCGAGTTACTAATCTTAGCAACTGAACTAGTATCAAATATTGAGGGGTTGCTATAAACACTAGTAAAGTACACATCAATAACATGTATATCAAATATACTAATGTTCACTTTGCCATCCTTCTTATCTGCCAATCACTTGGGGTAGTTCCGCTTCCAGTGACCAGTCCCTTTGCAGTAGAAACACTTAGTCTCAGGCTTAGGACCAGACTTGGGCTTCTTCACTTGAGCAGCAACTTGCTTGCTGTTCTTCTTGAAGTTCCCCTTCTTCCCTCTGCCCTTTTCTTGAAACTAGTGGTCTTGTCTACCATCAACACTTGATGTTTTTCTCGATTTCTACCTTCGTCAATTTCCGCATTACGAAGAGCTTGGGAATCGTTTCCGTTATCCCTTGCATATCATAGTTCATCACGAAGTTCTACTAACTTGGTGATGGTGACTAGAGAATTCTGTCAATCACTATCTTATCTGGAAGATTAACTCCCACTTGATTCAAGCGATTGTAGTACTCAGACAATCTGGGCACATGCTCACTAGTTGAGCGATTCTCCTCCATCTTTTAGCTATAGAACTTGTTGGAGACTTCATATCTCTCAACTCGGGTATTTGCTTGAAATATTAACTTCAATTCCTCGAACATCTCATATGGTCCATGACGTTCAAAACGTCTTTGAAGTCCCGATTCTAAGCCGTTAAGCATGGTGCACTAAACTATCAAGTAGTCATCATTTTGAGCTAGCCAAACGTTCATAACGTCTGTATCTGCTCCTGCAATAGGTCTGTCACCTAGCGGTGCATCAAGGACATAATTCTTCTATGCAGCAATGAGGATAAACCTCAGATCACGGATCCAATCCGCATCATTGCTACTAACATCTTTCAACACAATTTTTCTCTAGGAACATATTAAAATAAACATATGAAAGCAACAACGCAAGCTATTGATCTACAACATAATTTGCAAAATACTACCAGGACTAAGTTCATGATAAATTTAAGTTCAATTAATCAGATTACTTAAGAACTCCCACTTAGATAGACATCCCTCTAATCCTCTAAGTGATCACGTGATCCAAATCAACTAAACCATAACCGATCATCACGTGAGATGGAGTAGTTTTCAATGGTGAACATCGTTATGTTGATCATATATACTATATGATTCACGCTCGACCTTTCGGTCTCCGTGTTCCGAGGCCATATCTGCATATGCTAGGCTCGTCAAGTTTAACCTGAGTATTCCGCGTGTGCAAAACTGGCTTGCACCCGTTGTAGATGGACGTAGAGCTTATCACACCCGATCATCACGTGGTGTCTGGGCACGACGAACTTTGGCAACGGTGCATACTCAGGGAGAACACTTCTTGATAATTAGTGAGAGATCATCTTAAAATGCTACCATCAAACTAAGCAAAATAAGATGTATAAAAGATAAACATCATATGCAATCAAAATATGTGACATGATATGGCCATCATCATCTTGCGCCTTTGATCTCCATCTCCAAAGTACTGTCATGATCTCTATCGTCACCGGCATGACACCATGATCTCCATCATCTTGATCTATATCAATGTGTCATCACACGGTCGTCTCGCCAACTATTGCTATCGCATAGCGATAAAGTAAAGCAATTATTTGGCGCTTGCATCTTATGCAATATAGAGACAACCATAAGGCTTTTGCCAGTTCCTGATAACAAAACATGATCATCTCATACAACAACTTATATCTCATCACGTTTTGACCATATCACATCACAACATGCCCTGCAAAAACAAGTTAGACGTCCTCTACTTTGTTGTTGCATGTTTTACGTGGCTGCTACGGGCTTAAGCAAGAACCAATCTTACCTACGCATCAAAACCACAACGATAGTTTGTCAAATAGACTCCATTTTAACCTTCGCAAGGACCGGGCGTAGCCACACTCGGTTCAACTAAAGTTGGAGAAACTGTCACCCGCTAGCCACCTTTGTGCAAAGCACGTCGGGAGAACCGGTCTCGCGTAAGTGTACGTGTAATGTCGGTCCGGGCCGCTTCATCCAACAATACCGCTGAACCAAAATATGACATGCTGGTAGGCAGTATGACTTATATCGCCCACAACTCACTTGTGTTCTACTCGTGCAATATAACATCTACGCACTGTGCTCGTGAGCACTGATGGGACGTTTGAAGGAAATATGCCCTAGAGGCAATAATAAAGTTATTATTTATTTCCTTATATCATGATAAATGTTTATTATTCATGCTAGAATTGTATTAACCGGAAACATAATACATGTGTGAATACATAGACAAACAGAGTGTCACTAGTATGCCCCTACTTGACTAGCTCGTTAATCAAAGATGGTTATGTTTCCTAACCATGAACAAAGAGTTGTTATTTGATTAATGGGATCACATCATTAGTTGAATGATCTGATTGACATGACCCATTCCGTTAGCTTAGCACTCGATCGTTTAGTATGTTGCTATTGCTTTCTTCATGACTTATACATGTTCCTATGACTATGAGATTATGCAACTCCCGTTTACCGGAGGAACACTTTGTGTGCTACCAAACGTCACAACGTAACTGGGTGATTATAAAGGAGCTCTACAGGTGTCTCCAAAGGTACATGTTGGGTTGGCGTATTTCGAGATTAGGATTTGTCACTCCGATTGTCGGAGAGGTATCTCTGGGCCCTCTCGGTAATGCACATCACATAAGCCTTGCAAGCATTGCAACTAATGAGTTAGTTGCAAGATGATGTATTACGAAACGAGTAAAGAGACTTGCCGGTAACGAGATTGAACTAGGTATTGAGATACCGACGATCGAATCTCGGGCAAGTAACATACCGATGACAAAGGGAACAACGTATGTTGTTATGCGGTCTGACCGATAAAGATCTTCGTAGAATATGTAGGAGCCAATATGGGCATCCAGGTCCCGCTGTTGGTTATTGACCGGAGACGTGTCTCGGTCATGTCTACATTGTTCTCGAACCCTTAGGGTCCGCACGCTTAAGGTTTCGATGACAGTTATATTATGAGTTTATACGTTTTGATGTACCGAAGGTTGTTCGGAGTCCCAGATGTGATCACGGACATGACGAGGAGTCTTGAAATGGTCGAGACATAAATATTGATATATTGGAAGCCTATGATTGGATATCGGAAGTGTTCCGGGTGAAATCGGGATTTTACCGGAGTACCGGGAGGTTACCGGAACCCCCCGGGAGATATATGGGCCTTAGTGGGCCTTAGTGGAAAAGAGAAGAGGCAGCCAGAGATGGGCCGCGCGCCCCTCCCCTCCCATGGTCCGAATAGGACAAGGAGAGGGGGCCGGCCCCCCTTCCTCTTTTCCCCCCTCCGTGAATCCTATTCCAACTAGGATTGGGGGGGGGAATCCTACTCCCGGAGGGAGTAGGACTCCTCCTGGCGCGCCTCTCCTAGGCCGGCCGCACCCCCCCTTGAGCCTTTATATACGGAGGCAGGGGCACCCCAAAGGAACACAAGTTGATCCACGTGATCATATTCTTAGCCGTGTGCGGCGCCCCCTGCCACCATAGTCCTCGATAATATTGTAGCGGTGCTTAGGCGAAGCCCTGCGACAGTAGTACATCAAGATCGTCACCACGCCGTTGTGCTGACGGAACTCTTCCCCGACAATTTGCTGGATCGGAGTCCGGGGATCGTCATCGAGCTGAACGTGTGCTAGAACTCGGAGGTGCCGTAGTTTTGGTGCTTGATCGGTCGGGCCGTGGAGACGTACGACTACATCAACCAAACGCTTCCGTTGTCGATCTACAAGGGTACGTAGATCACACTCTCCCCTCTCGTTGCTATGCATCACCATGATCTTGCGTGTGTGTAGGAATTTTTTTGAAATTACTATGTTTCCCAACAGTGGTATCAGAGCCTAGGTTTTATGTGTTGATGTTATATGCACGAGTAGAACACAAGTGAGTTGTGGGCGATATAAGTCATACTGCTTACCAGCATGTCATACTTTGGTTCGGCGGTATTGTTGGACGAAGCGGCCCGGACCGACATTACGCGTACGCTTACGCGAGACCGGTTCTCCCGACGTGCTTTGCACATAGGTGGCTTGCGGGTGACAGTTTCTCCAACTTTAGTTGAACCAAGTGTGGCTACGCCCGGTCCTTGCGAAGGTTAAAACAGCACCAACGTGACAAACTATCGTTGTGGTTTTGATGCGTAGGTAAGATTGGTTCTTGCTTAATCCCGTAGCAGCCACGTAAAACTTGCAACAACAAAGTAGAGGACGTCTAACTTGTTTTTGCAGGGCATGTTGTGATGTGATATGGTCAAGACGTGATGAGATATAAGTTGTTGTATGAGATGATCATGTTTTGTTGAAGTTATCAGCAACTGGCAAAATCCTTATGGTTGTCTCTCTATTGCATAAGATGCAAGCGTCCAATAATTGCTTTACTTTATCGCTATGCGATAGCAATAGTTGCAAGAGCAATTGTTGGCGAGACGACCACGTGATGACACATTGATATAGATCAAGATGATGGAGATCATGGTGTCATGCCGGTGACGATATAGATCATGACAGTACTTTGGAGATGGAGATCAAAGAAGCAAGATGATGATGGCCATATCATGTCACATATTTTGATTGCATATGATGTTTATCTTTTATACATATTATTTTTGCTTAGTTTAATGGTAGCATTTTAAGATGACCTCTCACTAATTATCAAGAAGTGTTCTCCCTGAGTATGCACCATTGCGAAAGTTCTTCGTGCTGAGACACCACGTGATGATCGGGTGTGATAGGCTCTATGTTCAAATACAACGGGTGCAAAACAGTTGCACACGCGGAATACTCAGGTTATACTTGACGAGCCAAGCATATACAGATATGGCCTCGGAACATGGAGACCGAAAGGTCGAGCGTGAATCATATAGTAGATATGATCAACATAGTGATGTTCACCAATGAAACTACTCCATCTCACGTGATGATCGGACATGGTTTAGTTAATTTGGATCACGTAATCACTTAGAGGATTAGAGGGATATCTATCTAAGTGGGAGTTCTTAAGTAATATGATTAATTGAACTTAAATTTATCATGAACTTAGTCCTGGTAGTATTTTGCAAATTATGTCGTAGATCAATAGCTCGCGTTGTTGCTTCCCTGTGTTTATTTTGATATGTTCCTAGAGAAAATTGTGTTGAAAGATGTTAGTAGCAATGATGCGGATTGGATCCGTGATCTAAGGTTTATCCTCATTGCTGCACAGAAGAATTATGTCCTTGATGCACCGCTAGGTGACAGACCTATTACAGGAGCAGATGCAGACGTTATGCACGTTTGGCTAGCTCAATATGATGACTACTTAATAGTTTAGTGCACCATGCTTAACGGCTTAGAATCGGGACTTCAAAAGATGTTTTGAACGTCATGGACCATATGAGATATTCCAGGAGTTGAAGTTAATATTTCAAGAAAATACCCGAGTTGAGAGATATGAAGTCTCCAACAAGTTCTATAGCCAAAAGATGGAGGAGAATCGCTCAACTAGTGAGCATGTGCTCAGATTGTCTGGGTACTACAATCGCTTGAATCAAGTGGGAGTTAATCTTCCAGATAAGATAGTGATTGACAGAATTCTCTAGTCACCATCACCAAGTTAGTAGAACTTCGTGATGAACTATAGTATGCAAGGGATGACGAAAATGACTCCCGAGCTTTTCATGATGATGAAATCGATGAAGGTAGAAATCATGAAAGAGCATCAAGTGTTGATGGTAGACAAGACCGCTAGTTTCAATAAAAGGGCAAAGGGAAGAAGGGGAACTTCAAGAAGAACGGCAAGCAAGTTGCTGCTCAAGTGAAGAAGCCCAAGTCTGGACCTAAGTCTGAAACTGAGTGCTTCTACTGCAAAGGGACTGGTCACTGGAAGCGGAACTGCCCCAAGTATTTGGCGGATAAGAAGGATGGCAAAGTGAACAAAGGTATATTTGATATACAGATTATTGATGTGTACTTTACTAGTGTTTATAGCAACCCCTCAGTATTTGATGCTAGTTCAGTTGCTAAGATTAGTAACTCGAAACGGGAGTTGCAGAATGAACAGAGACTAGTTAAGGGTGAAGTGACGATGTGTGTTGGAAGTGGTTCCAAGATTGATATGATCATCATCGCACACTCCCTATACTTTCGGGATTAGTGTTGAACCTAAATAAGTGTTATTTGGTGTTTGCGTTGAGCATGAATATGATTTGATCATGTTTATTGTAATACGGTTATTCATTTAAGTAAAAGAATAAATTGTTGTTCTGTTTACATGAATAAAACCTTATATGGTTACACACCTAATGAAAATAGTTCACTGGATCTCGATCGTAGTAATACACATATTCATAATATTGAAACCAAAAGATGCGAAGTTAATAATGATAGTGCAACTTATTTGTGGCACTGCCGTTTAGGTCATATTGGTGTAAAGCGCATGAAGAAACTCCATGCTGATGGGATTTTGGAATCACTTGATTATGAATCACTTGGTGCTTGCGAACCATGCCTTATGGGCAAAATGACTAAAACGCCGTTCTCCGGAACAATGAAGCAAGCAACAGATTTGTTGGAAATCATACATACTGATGTATGTGATCCAATGAATATTAAGGCTCGCAGTAGGTATCATTATTTTCTGACCTTCACAGATGATTTGAGCAGATATGGGGATATCTACTTGATGAAACATAAGTCTGAAACATTTGAACAGTTCAAAGAATTTCAGAGTGAAGTGGAAAATCATCGTAACAAGAAAAATAAGGTTTCTACGATCTGATCGCGGAGACAAATATTTGAGTTACGAGTTTGGTCTTCAATTAAAACTATGTGGAATAGTTTCACAAATTCATGCCACCTGGAACACTACAGCATAATAGTGTGTTCGAACGGCATAACCGTACTTTATTAGATATAGTGCGATCTATGATGTCTCTTACCGATCTACCACTATCGTTTTGGGGTTATGCATTAGAGACAACTGCATTCACATTAAATAGGGCACCATCTAAATCCGTTGAGACGACACCGTGTGAACTATGGTTTGGCAAGAAACCTAAGCTGTCGTTTCTTAAAGTTTGGAGTTGCGATGCTTAGGTGAAAAAGTTTCGATAAGCTCAAACTCAAATCGGAGAAATATGTCTTCATAGGATACCCAAAGGAGACAGTTGGGTACACCTTCTATCACAGATCCGAAGGCAAGACATTCGTTGCTAAGAATGGATCCTTTCTAGAGAAGGAGTTTCTCTCGAAAGAAGTGAGTGGGAGGAAAGTAGAAAACTTGATAAGGTAATTGTACCTTCTCCCTTATTGGAAAATAGTTCATCACAGAAATCTGTTCCTGTGACTACTACACCAATTAGTGAGGAAGCTAATGATGATGATCATGTAACTTCAGATCAAGTTACTACCGAATCTCGTAGGTAAACCAGAGTGAGATCCGCACCAGAGTGGTACGGTAATCCTATTCTGGAGGTCATGTTACTTGACCATGACAAACCTACGAACTATGGGGAAGCGATGATGAGCCCAGATTTCGATAAATGGCTTGAGGCCATGAAATCTGAGATAGGATCCATGTATGAGAACAAAGTGTGGACTTTGGTGGACTTGCCCGAGGATCGGCAAGCCATTGATAATAAATGGATCTTCAAGAGGAAGATGGACACGGATAGTAGTGTTACTATCTACAAAGCTAGAATTGTCGCAAAAGGTTTTCGACAAGTTCAAAGGTGTTGACTACGATGAGAGTTTCTCACTCGTATCTATGCTTAAGTCTGTCCGAATCATGTTAGCAATTGCCGCATTTTATGAAATCTAGCATATGGATAAACAAAACTACATTCCTTAATGGATTTATTAAAGAAGAGTTGTATGTGATGCAACAAGATGGTCTTGTCAATCCTAAAGGTGCTAACAAAATATGCAAGCTCCAGCGATCCATTTATGGACTGGTGCAAGCATCTCGGAGTTGGAATATACGCTTTGATAAGTTGATCAAAGCATATAGTTTTATACAGACTTGCGGTGAAGCCTGTATTTACAAGAAACTGAGTGGGAGCACTACAACATTTTTGATAAGTATATGTGAATGACATATTGTTGATCGGAAATAATGTAGAATTATTCTGCAAAGCATAAAGGAGTGTTTGAAAGGATTTTTTCAAAGAAAGACCTCGGTGAAGCTGCTTACATATTGAGTATCAAGATCTATAGAGATAGATCAAGACGCTTGATAAGTTTTTTCAATGAGTACATACCTTGACAAGATTTTGAAGTAGTTCAAAATGGAACAGTGAAAGAAAAAGTTTCTTGCCTGTGTTACAAGGTGTGAAGTTGAGTAAGACTCAAAGCCCGACCACGGCAGAAGATAGAAAGAGAATGAAAATCATTCCCTATGCCTCGGTCATAGGTTCTATAAAGTATGCCATGCTGTGTACCAGATCTATTGTATACCATACACTGTGTTAAGAGAGGGAGTACAATAGTGATCTAGGAGTAGATCAATGGACAGCGGTCAAAAATTATCCTTATTGGAATAAGGATATGTTTCTCGATTACGGAGGTGACAAAAGGTTCATCGTAAAGGGTTACGTTGATGCAAGTTTTGACACCGATCTAGATGATTCTAAGTCTCAATCTGGATACATATTGAAAGTGGGAGCAATTAGCTAGAGTAGCTCCATGCAGAGCATTGTTGACATAGAAATTTGCAAAATACATGCGGATCTGAATGTGGCAGACCCGTTGACTAAACTTCTCTCACAAGCAAAACATGATCACTTTTTGGGTCTTAATCACATAGCGATGTGAACTAGATTATTGAATCTAGTAAACCCTTTGAGTGTTAGTCACATGGAGATGTGAACCAATCACATAAAGATGTGAACTATTGTTGTTAAATCACATGGCGATGTGATCTAGATTATTGACTCTAGTGCAAGTGGGAGACTGAAGGAAATATGCCCTAGAGGAAATAATAAAGTTATTATTTATTTCCTTATATCATGATAAATGTTTATTATTCATGCTAGAATTGTATTAACCGGAAACATAATACATGTGTGAATACATAGACAAACAGAGTGTCACTAGTATGCCTCTACTTGACTAGCTCGTTAATCAAAGATGGTTATGTTTCCTAACCATGGACAAAGAGTTGTTATTTGATTAACGGGATCACATCATTAGTTGAATGATCTGATTGACATGACCCATTCCGTTAGCTTAGCACTCGATCGTTTAGTATGTTGCTATTGCTTTCTTCATGACTTATACATGTTCCTATGACTATGAGATTATGCAACTCCCGTTTACCGGAGGAACACTTTGTGTGCTACCAAACGTCACAACGTAACTGGGTGATTATAAAGGAGCTCTACAGGTGTCTCCAAAGGTACATGTTGGGTTGGCGTATTTCGAGATTAGGATTTGTCACTCCGATTGTCGGAGAGGTATCTCTGGGCCCTCTCGGTAATGCACATCACATAAGCCTTGCAAGCATTGCAACTAATGAGTTAGTTGCGAGATGATGTATTACGAAACAAGTAAAGAGACTTGCCGGTAACGAGATTGAACTAGGTATTGAGATACCGACGATCGAATCTCGGGCAAGTAACATACCGATGACAAAGGGAACAACGTATGTTGTTATGCGGTCTGACCGATAAAGATCTTCGTAGAATATGTAGGAGCCAATATGGGCATCCAGGTCCCGTTACTGGTTATTGACCGGAGACGTGTCTCGGTCATGTCTACATTGTTCTCGAACCGTAGGGTCCGCAGGCTTAAGGTTTCGATGACAGTTATATTATGAGTTCATGAGTTTTGATGTACCGAAGGAGTTCGGAGTCCCGGATGAGATCGGGGACATGACGAGGAGTCTCGAAATGGTCGAGACATAATATTGATATATTGGAAGCCTATGTTGGATATCGGAAGTGTTCCGGGTGAAATCGGGATTTTACCGGAGTACCGGGAGGTTACCGGAACCCCCCGGGAGATATAGTGGGCCTTAGTGGAAAAGAGAAGAGGCAGCTGAGATGGGCCGCGCGCCCCTCCCCTCCCTTGGTCCGAATAGGACAAGGAGAGGGGGCCGCCCCCTTCCTCTTTTCCCCCCTCCGCGAATCCTATTCCAACTAGGATTGGGGGGGGATCCTACTCCCGGAGGGAGTAGGACTCCTCCTGGCGCGCCTCTCCTAGGCGCCGCCCCTTGAGCCTTTATATACGGAGGCAGGGGCACCAGAGGAACACAAGTTGATCCACGTGATCATATTCTTAGCCGTGTGCGGCGCCCCCTGCCACCATAGTCCTCGATAATATTGTAGCGGTGCTTAGGCGAAGCCCTGCGACAGTAGTACATCAAGATCGTCACCACGCCGTCGTGCTGACGGAACTCTTCCCCGACACTTTGCTGGATCGGAGTCCGGGGGATCGTCATCGAGCTGAACGTGTGCTAGAACTCGGAGGTGCCGTAGTTTCGGTGCTTGATCGGTCGGGCTGTGGAGACGTACGACTACATCAACCAAACGCTTCCGTTGTCGATCTACAAGGGTACGTAGATCACACTCTCCCCTCTCGTTGCTATGCATCACCATGATCTTGCGTGTGTGTAGGAATTTTTTTGAAATTACTACGTTCCCCAACAACTCCTCCCCGAAGCTTTGCTGGATCGGAGCCCAGGGAGCGTCATCAAGCTGAACGTGTGCCAAGAACTCAGAGGTGCCGGAGTAACGGTGCTTGGATCGGTTGGACCGGGAAGACGTACGACTATTTCCTCTATGTTGCGTCAACGCTTCCGCTTCGGTCTACGAGGGTACGTAGACAACACTCTCCCCTCTCGTTGCTATGCATCACCATGATCTTGCGTGTGCATAGGAATTTTTTTTAAATTACGACGTTCCCCAACAGTGGTATCAGAGCCAGGTTTTATGGTTTGATGTTATATGCACGAGTAGAACACAAGTGAGTTGTGGGCGATATAATTCATACTGCTTACCAGCATGTCATACTTTGGTTCGGCGGTATTGTTGGATGAAGTGGCCCGGACAGACATTACGCGTACTCTTACGCGAGACTGGTTCTACCGCCATGCTTTGCACACAGGTGGCTGGCGGGTGTCAGTTTCTCCAACTTTAGTTGAACCGAGTGTGGCTACGCCTGGTCCTTGCGAAGGTTAAAACAACACCAACTTGACAAACTATCGTTGTGGTTTTGATGCGTAGGTAAGATTGGTTCTTGCTTAAGCCTGTAGCAGCCACGTAAAACTTGCAACAAACAAAGTAGAGGACGTCTAACTTGTTTTTGCAGGGCATGTTGTGATGTGATATGGTCAAGGCATGATGCTAAATTTTATTGTATGAGATGATCATGTTTTGTAACCAAGTTATCGGCAACTGGCAGGAGCCATATGGTTGTCGCTTTATTGTATGCAATGCAATCGCCCTGTAATGCTTTACTTTATCACTAAGCGGTAGCGATAGTCGTAGAAGCATAAGATTGGCGAGACGACAATGATGCTACGATGGAGATCAAGGTGTCGTGCCGGTGACGATGGTGATCATGACGGTGCTTCGGAGATGGAGATCACAAGCACAAGATGATGATGGCCATATCATATCACTTATATTGATTGCATGTGATGTTTATCTTTTATGCATCTTATCTTGCTTTGATTGACGTAGCATTATAAGATGATCTCTCACTAAATTTCAAGATAAAAGTGTTCTCCCTAAGTATACACCGTTGCCAAAGTTCGTCGTGCCCAGACACCACGTGATGATCAGGTGTGATAAGCTCTATGTCCATCTACAACGGGTGCAAGCCAGTTTTGCACACGCAGAATACTCAGGTTAAATTTGACGAGCCTAGCATATGCATATATGGCCTCGGAACACTGAGACCGAAAGGTCGAGCATGAATCATATAGTAGATATGATCAACATAGCGATGTTCACCATTGAAAACTACTCCATTTCACGTGATGATCGGTTATGGTTTAGTTGATTTGGATCACGTGATCACTTAGATGATTAGAGGGATGTCTATCTAAGTGGGAGTTCTTAAGTAATATGATTAATTGAACTTAAATTTATCATGAACTTAGTCCCTGATAGTATCTTGCTTGTTTATGTTGATTGTAGATAGATGGCCCGTGCTGTTGTTCCGTTGAATTTTAATGCGTTCCTTGAGAAAGCAAAGTTGAAAGATGATGGTAGAAATTACACGGACTGGGTCCGTAACTTGAGGATTATCCTCATTGCTGCACAGAAGAGTTACGTCCTGGAAGCACCGTTGGGTGCCAGGCCTGCTGCTGATGCAGCTGACGACGTTAAGAACGTCTGGTAGAGCAAAGCTGATGACTACTCGATAGTTCAATGTGCCATGCTTTACGGCTTAGAACCGGGACTTCAACGACATTTTGAACGTCATGGGGCATATGAGATGTTCCAGGAGTTGAAGTTAATATTCCAGAAGAATGCCCGGATTGAGAGATATGAAGTCTCCAATAAATTCTATAGCTGCAAGATGGAGGAGAATAGTTCTGTCAGTGAGCGTATACTCAAGATGTCTGGGTATTGTAATCACTTGATTCAACTGGGAGTTAATCTTCCGGATGATAGCGTCATTGACAGAATTCTCCAATCACTTCCACCAAGCTACAAGAGCTTCGTGATGAACTATAATATGCAAGGGATGGATAAGACAATTCCCAAGCTCTTCGCAATGCTAAAGGCTGTGGAGGTAGAAATCAAGAAGGAGCATCAAGTGTTGATGGTCAACAAGACCACTAGTTTCAAGAAAAAGGGCAAAGGGAAGAAGAATGGGAACTTCAAGAAGAATAGCAAGCAAGTTGCTGCTCAGGAGAAGAAACCCAAGTCTGGACCTAAGCCTGAAACTGAGTGCTTCTACTGCAAGCAGACTGGTCACTGGAAGCGGAACTGCCCCAAGTACTTGGCGGATAAGAAGGATGGCAAGGTGAACAAAGGTATATGTGATATACATGTTATTGATGTGTACCTTACTAGAGCTCGTAGTAGCACCTGGGTATTTGATACTGCTTCTGTTGCTAATATTTGCAACTCGAAACACGGACTACGGATTAAGCGAACACTGGCAAAGGACGAGGTGACGATGCGCGTGGGAAATGGTTCCAAAGTTGATGTGATCGCGGTCGGCACGCTACCTCTACATCTACCTTTGGGATTAGTATTAGACCTAAATAATTGTTATTTGGTGCCAGCGTTGAGCATGAACATTATATTTGGATCTTGTTTGACGCGAGACGGTTATTCATTTAAATCAGAGAATAATGGTTGTTCTATTTATATGAGTAATATCTTTTATGGTCATGCACCCTTGAAGAGTGGTCTATTTTTGATGAATCTCGATAGTAGTGATACACATATTCATAATGTTGAAGCCAAAAGATGTAGAGTTGATAATGATAGTGCAACTTATTTTTGGCACTGCCGTTTAGGTCATATCGGTGTAAAGCGCATGAAGAAACTACATACTGATGGACTTTTGGAACCACTTGATTATGAATCACTTGGTACTTGCGAACCGTGCCTCATGGGCAAGATGACTAAAACACCGTTCTCCGGTACTATGGAGAGAGCAACAGATTTGTTGGAAATCATACATACAGATGTATGTGGTCCGACGAATGTTGAGGCTCGTGGCGGATATCGTTATTTTCTCACCTTCACAGATGATTTAAGCAGATATGGATATATCTACTTAATGAAGCATAAGTATGAAACATTTGAAAAAGTTTAAAGAATTTCTGAGTGAAGTTGAAAATCATCGTAACAAGAAAATAAAGTTTCTACGATCTGATCGTGGAGGAGAATATTTGAGTTACGAGTTTGGTCTACATTTGAAACAATGCGGAATAGTTTCGCAGCTCACGCCACCCGGAACACCACAACGTAATGGTGTGTCCGAACGTTGTAATCGTACTTTACTTGATATGGTGCGATCTATGATGTCTCTTACAGATTTACCGCTATCGTTTTGGGGTTATGCTTTAGAGACGGCCGCATTCACGTTAAATAGGGCACTATCAAAATCCGTTGAGACGACGCCTTATGAACTATGGTTTGGCAAGAAACCAAAGTTGTTGTTTCTTAAAGTTTGGGGTTGTGATGCTTAGGTGAAAAAGCTTCAACCTGATAAGCTCGAACCCAAATCGGAGAAATGTGTCTTCATAGGATACCCAAAGGAGACTGTTGGGTACACCTTCTATCACAGATCTGAAGGCAAGACATTCGTTGCTAAAAATGGATCCTTTCTAGAGAAGGAGTTTATCTCGAAAGAAGTGAGTGGGAGGAAAGTAGAACTTGATGAGGTAACTGTACCTGCTCCCTTATTGGAAAGTAGTACATCACAGAAACCGGTTTCTGTGACACCTAAACCAATTAGTGAGGAAGTTAATGATGATGATCATAGAACTTCAGATCAAGTTGCTACTGAACCTTGTAGATCAAACAGAGTAAGATCCGCACCAGAGTGGTACGGTAATCCTGTTCTGGAAGTCATGCTACTAGATCATGATGAACCTACGAACTATGAAGAAGCGATGGTGAGCCCAGATTCCGCGAAATGGCTTGAAGCCATGAAATCTGAGATGGGATCCATGTATGAGAACAAAGTGTGGACTTTGGTTGACTTGCCCGATGATCGGCAAGCAATTGAGAATAAATGGATCTTCAAGAAGAAGACTGACGCTGACGGTAATGTTACTGTCTACAAAGCTCGACTTGTTGCAAAAGGTTTTCGACAAGTTCAAGGGATTGACTACGATGAGACCTTCTCACCCGTAGCGATGCTTAAGTCTGTCCGAATCATGTTAGCAATTGCCGCATTTTATGATTATGAAATTTGGCAAATGGATGTCAAAACTGCATTCCTGAATGGATTTCTAGAAGAAGAATTGTATATGATGCAACCAGAAGGTTTTGTCGATCCAAAGGGAGCTAACAAAGTGTGCAAGCTCCAGCGATCCATTTATGGACTGGTGCAAGCCTCTCGGAGTTGGAATAAACGCTTTGATAGTGTGATCAAAGCATTTGGTTTTATACAGACTTTTGGAGAAGCATGTATTTACAAGAAAGTGAGTGGGAGCTCTGCAGCATTTCTGATATTATATGTGGATGACATATTACTAATTGGAAATGATATAGAATTTCTGGATAGCATAAAGGGATACTTGAATAAGAGTTTTTCAATGAAAGACCTCGGTGAAGCTGCTTACATATTAGGCATTAAGATCTATAGAGATAGATCAAGACGCTTAATTGGACTTTCACAAAGCACATACCTTGACAAAGTTTTGAAGAAGTTCAAAATGGATCAAGCAAAGAAAGGGTTCTTGCCTGTATTACAAGGTGTGAAGTTGAGTAAGACTCAATGCCCGACCACTGCAGAAGATAGAGAGAAAATGAAAGATGTTCCCTATGCTTCAGCCATAGGCTCTATCATGTATGCAATGTTGTGTACCAGACCTGATGTGTGCCTTGCTATAAGTCTAGCAGGGAGGTACCAAAGTAATCCAGGAGTGGATCACTGGACAGCAGTCAAGAACATCCTGAAATACCTGGAAAGGACTAAGGATATGTTTCTCGTTTATGGAGGTGACAAAGAGCTCATCATAAATGGTTACGTTGATGCAAGCTTTGACACTGATCCGGACGATTCTAAATCACAAACCGGATACGTGTTTACATTAAACGGTGGAGCTGTCAGTTGGTGCAGTTCTAAACAAAGCGTCGTGGCGGGATCTACGTGTGAAGCGGAATACATAGCTGCTTCGGAAGCAGCAAATGAAGGAGTTCATATCCGATCTAGGTGTCATACCTAGTGCATCGGGTCCTGGATGAAGGAGTTCATATCCGATCTAGGTGTCATACCTAGTGCATCGGGTCCAATGAAAATCTTTTGTGACAATACTGGTGCAATTGCCTTGGCAAAGGAATCCAGATTTCACAAGAGAACCAAGCACATCAAGAGACACTTCAATTCCATCCGGGATCTAGTTCAGGAGGGAGACATAGAGATTTGCAAGATACATAACGGATCTGAATGTAGCAGACCCGTTGACTAAGCCTCTTCCACGAGCAAAACATGATCAACACCAAGGCTCCATGGGTGTTAGAATCATTACTGTGTAATCTAGATTATTGACTCTAGTGCAAGTGGGAGACTGAAGGAAATATGCCCTAGAGGCAATAATAAAGTTATTATTTATTTCCTTATATCATGATAAATGTTTATTATTCATGCTAGAATTGTATTAACCGGAAACATAATACATGTGTGAATACATAGACAAACAGAGTGTCACTAGTATGCCTCTACTTGACTAGCTCGTTAATCAAAGATGGTTATGTTTCCTAACCATGAACAAAGAGTTGTTATTTGATTAACAGGATCACATCATTAGTTGAATGATCTGATTGACATGACCCATTCCATTAGCTTAGCACCCGATCGTTTAGTATGTTGCTATTGCTTTCTTCATGACTTATACATGTTCCTATGACTATGAGATTATGCAACTCCCGTTTGCCGGAGGAACACTTTGTGTGCTACCAAACGTCACAACGTAACTGGGTGATTATAAAGGTTCTCTACAGGTGTATCCAAAGGTACATGTTGGGTTGGCGTATTTCGAGATTAGGATTTGTCACTCCGATTGTCGGAGAGGTATCTCTGGGCCCTCTCGGTAATGCACATCACATAAGCCTTGCAAGGATTGCAACTAATGAGTTAGTTGTGAGATGATGTATTACAGAACGAGTAAAGAGACTTGCCGGTGACGAGATTGAACTAGGTATTGAGATACCAACGATCGAATCTCGGGCAAGTAACATACCGATGACAAAGGGAACAACGTATGTTGTTATGCGGTCTGACCGATAAAGATCTTCGTAGAATATGTAGGAACCAATATGAGCATCCAGGTTCCGCTATTGGTTATTGACCAGAGACGTGTCTCGGTCATGTCTACATTGTTCTCGAACCGTAGGGTCCGCACGCTTAACATTACGATGACAGTTTCATTATGAGTTTATGTATTTTTGATGTACCGAAGGTTGTTCGGAGTCCCGGATGTGATCATGGACATGATGAGGAGTCTCGAAATGGCCGAGACATAAAGATCGATATATTGGACGACTATATTCGGACACCGGAAGTGTTCCGGGTGATTTCGTAGAAAACCGGAGTGCCGGAGGGGTTACCGGAACCCCCCGGGGAAGTATTGGGCCTTAGTGGGCCTGAGGGGAGAGAGAGGGCAGCAGCCCAGGAGGTGGCGTGCCCCCCCATGGGGAGTCCGAATTGGACTAGGGAGGGGGGGCGCGGCCCCTCTTTCCCTCTCCCTCTCCCTCTCTTTCCTTCCCCCTGTCTCTTCCTAGTTGGACTAGGAAAGGGGAGTCCTACTCCCACTAGGAGGAGGACTCCCCCTCCCTTTGGCGCGCCCCATAGGGCCGGCCGGCCTCCCCCCTTGCTCCTTTATATACGGGGGCAGGGGGGCACCCTAGAACACACAAGTTGATCTTCGTGATCGTTCCTTAGCCGTGTGCGGTGCCCCCCTCCATGATATTACACCTCGGTCATATTGTAGCGGTGCTTAGGCGAAGCCCTGCGACGGTTGAACATCAAGATCGTCACCACGCCGTTGTGCTGACGGAACTCCTCCCCGAAGCTTTGCTGGATCGGAGCCCGGGGAGCGTCATCGAGCTGAACGTGTGCCAAGAACTCGGAGGTGCCGGAGTAACGGTGCTTGGATCGGTTGGACCGGGAAGACATACGACTACTTCCTCTACGTTGCGTCAACGCTTCCGCTTCGGTCTACGAGGGTACGTAGACAACACTCTCCCCTCTCGTTGCTCTGCATCACCATGATCTTGCGTGTGCGTAGGAATTTTTTTTAAATTACTACGTTCCCCAACACCTTTATCCAGGTTCGGGCCGCGAGGATGCGTAAAACCCTACTCCTGCTTTGGTGGATTGTATATCTGTGTTCTTGAGCTAGCTATGGGGCATGAGGAGCTCCAAAAAGCCGAATCCTCCTCCTGGTTGCCCCGGGCCTCCTTTTATAGGAAAGGGGTTGCCACAGTGGCACACAGGAGGTGGAAAGGGTACAGTAATGCGAGGTTATCCCTCGCATTACATGACAAGGCGCATTTAATGCGCCTTGCTTAGGTGTCTTTGCTTTATCGGGGACGGGGGAGAGCCCTGTCCCGTCCGTTGCCGCTCCCTCTTGCGTTGACACGCGCCCTGGCCAGCGGTGCTTGTGGTGCCATGTAGGCAGGCAAGCAGCTGAGGTGGCGCAGTGGCGGGTCTCCACGAAGATCTGTACGCCGCCACGCAGGTGCTTGCCCAATTGGTTGGGTCGGCAGATGCATGCAAACGGCGGTGGAGGTGCGACTGCTGTGGGCCTGATGGTGGCCCCACGGGTGTCTTTGGCAAGGGCCTTGCCGGGACCCCGACAAGGGTCTTGCCGCGGCGCCCCCTGTCATCCCCGGCAAGGCTCTTGTCGGGGGTCTTGTGGTCCTCCTTTGCTGGGATCCCGCCAAGGATCATCACCTTCTTAAGTGGGCATCTGGTCTTGAATGTCGTCACAAAGATCTGCATGCCACCACGGGGATGTCTCCCGAATCCTTGCCCCATAGGGGCAGTGGACTCAAGGGTGACCTTGCTCCGTAGGTGTGGGGCGAGCTTCCACGGCAAGGATCTTGCCGGGCTAGCTAAAGCTGCCCCCGGCAAGGATCTTGCCGGGGGGGTTTGCTCTGTCCCCTTTGCTCTTTGTGGTCTTGGTCTTGGCGTCGTTCTGTTTCTCTTCAGCTTCGGCCTTACCTTGGCTTACCTCCCTTGCCGTGCTCGGTGTGGCGGCGCTCGTGGCTCAGACTGCCCATGCACAGTCATAGGGGTACAAAAAGCGTACCCCCCTTTTTGTACACCGACACAGTTGCGCTCTCCAGCTAGTGCTTTTTAATAAGAGGGTGATGACTCAACATAAAAGTAAATAGATAGGCCCTTCGCAGAGGGAAGCAGGGATTTGTAGAGGTGCCAGAGCTCGGTTTTGAATAGAGATAAATAAAATTTTGAGTGGTATACTTTCATTGTCAACATAACAACTAAGAGATGGTGATATCTTCCATGCTACACACATTATAGGCGGTTCCCAAACAGAATGGTAAAGTTTATACTCCCCCTCCACCAACAAGCATCAATCCATGACTTGCTCAAAACAACGAGTGTCTCCAACTAGCAACAGTCCCAGGGGGAGTTTTGTTTGCAATTATTTTGATTTAGTTTGCATAAAGCATGGGACTGGGCATCCCGGTGACTAGCCATTTTCTCGTGAGTGAGGAGTGGAGTCCACTCCTCTTGAGAATAACCTGCCTAACATGGAAGATAAGGGCAGCCCTAGTTGATACATGAGCTATTCGAGCATACAAAACGGAATGTTTACTTGAAGGTTTAGAGTTTGGCACATACAAATTTACTTGGAACGGCAGGTAGATACCGCATATAGGAAGGTATAGTGGACTCATATGGCATAACTTTGGGGTTTAAGGGATTGGATGCATGCACAAGCAGTATTCCCGCTTAGTACAAGTGAAGGCTAGCAAAAGACTGGGAAGCGACAAACTAGAGAGCGACAACAGTCATGAACATGCATTAAAATTAATAAACATTGGATGCAAGCATGAGTAGGATATAATCCACCATGAACATAAATATCATGAAGGCTATGTTGATTTGTTTCAACTACATGTGTGAACATGTGCCAAGTCGAGTCACTTAAATCATTCAAAGGAGGATACCACCCCATCATACCACATCACAACCATTTTAATAGCATGTTGGCACGCAAGGTAAACCATTATAACTCATAGCTAATCAAGCATGGCACGAGCAACTATGATCTCTAATTGTCATTGCAAACATGTTTATTCATAATAAGCTGAATCAAGAATGATGAACTCATCATATTTACAAAAACAAGAGAGGTCGAGTTCATACCAGCTTTTCTCATCTCAGTCGGTCCATCATATATCATCATAATTGCCTTTCACTTGCACGACCGAACGATGTGAATAATAATAAGAGTGCACGTGCATTGGACTAAGCTGGAATCTGCGAGCATTCAATAAACAGGAGAAGACAAGGCAAGATGGGCTCTTGGTTAAATCAACAATAATGCATATAAGAGCCACTTCAACAATTTAATCATGGTCTTCTCCTATCGACCCCCAAAGAAAAGAAAAGAAATAAAACTATTTACACGGGAAAGCTCCCAACAAGCAAAAGAAGAACAGGAAATATTTTTGGGTTTTCTTTTAATTACTACTACTACAGCAAGAAAATTAAACTAACTAAAAGCTAACACTATTTTTTTTGTTTTTCTTAAGGTTTAACAAACACATAAGAAGAAAGCAGGAAAAAGAAAATAAACTAGCATGGATATTACAATGAAAAAGTATGAGCACCGACATCTAGCAATGAGTGTGTGTAAACATAAATGTAATGTCGGTGGGAAATACGTACTCCCCCAAGCTTAGGCTTTTGGCCTAAGTTGGTTCATTGCCAGGGATGGCCTGGCGGATATTTGTAGGTGTAGCTGGGGTCGTACTGCGATGCAGCGGCTATCGCCTCTTGAGCTGCAGCGTGGCGTCGAGCTGCCTCCGCCCTCCTCTCGTACTCATCTGCCTCCTCTCTGGTAATAACATATCTTCCTTTTGTCTGATAATCAAAAAAGGCAGGAGGAGGGAGAGTAATACGGACAACACACCGTTTGTCAAAGATTAGTCGATAGTGGAGAGGTGATTCATTCCTCTCGACAAACTGGTGGTAGACCATAGAATTATAGTCTAAATAAGTAGGAGGCAACTCCATATCATCCTCACGAATGTCCACATCAAGATAATCAGCTAAGAGGGTTGCATAAATTCCTCCAAAGAAATCTCCATTAAATCTATTGTGATGCAACCTACATGCAACAATGGCTCCCAAATTATAAGATTGGTCTCCAAACACAGCACTCCTAAGAATACTGAGATTAGGGACGCACATGTGACATGCTTCATCTTTACCATTTATGCATCTACCTATGAAGAGAGCAAAATAATGTATAGCAGGAAAGTGAATGCTCCCTATGGTAGCCTGTGCTATATCTCTAGATTCCCCCACGGTTATACCAGCAAGAAAGTTTCTAAATTCAGATTTACGGGGGTCACTAACACTACCCCATTGTGAAAGTTTGCAAGCAGAAGTGAAATCCTCTAAGTCCATGGTACAAGATTTTCCATAAAGATCAAACATGACAGTTGGAGAATTACGTGAAGATGAAAATTCAAACCTCCTCACAAATGAACTAGTGAGTTGATGGTACTGGGGGCATTTGTCTGCCTCAAAGCTCACAAGATCGGCGTTACGCAAATATGCGTTAAATTCCTCTTTGATTGCCGCTCGATCCATAAAATTTTCTGAAGGCCACTCACAAGGCCGCACTGGGGCGTCTCTTGGTGGTTCCTTGTCAGCATCACGTATTACAAGCCTGAGTCCTTGCTTCCTTGAAGAACCACCTTGAAACATTTTCCTAAACATATTTCTTCCTCTGAAAAATTCTGAAATTTTTAGTAACTTCAAACAAAAGTGAACCAACTTCAATAAAATCGATAGCAACTACTCCTACAAGTGCCTAGAGTATATATCATGCATTAGAACTACTTGGAACCATATAAATTTGATATGCAAGCTCAAGAACATGGTCACCTAGGCAGCACAAATTTGCAATGAATAAAGCACTAGACAAAAACTAATTGGACCAATGGAGGAGTCACATACCAAGGAACAATCTCCCCAAGCAGTTTTGTGAGAGGTGCTTTGAGCAAGGAGATCGAAAATCGCAGCAAAATGAGCTAGAACTCATGCTTGAGCTGGATATTGGTGTTTGTGGGAGGAAGAAGAACTGTATGGGTGCAGGAATAAGTGGAGGAGGGCCACCGTGGGCCCACGAGGCAGGGGGCGCGCCCTGGGGGGTAGGGCGCGCCCTCCACCCTCGTGCCCAGGTGGTTGACCCCCCCTGCTGTGTTCTTAGTTCCATAAATCCTCAAATATTCCAGAAAAAAATCATATTAAATTGGCATGGCATTTGGAGGACTTTTATTTTCGGGGTATTTTTATATTGCACGGATAAATCAGAAAACAGACAGAAAAATACTATCTTTACTTTATTTCAACTAAATAACAGAAAGTAGAGAGAGGGTACAGAAGGTTGTGCCTTCTTGTTTCATCCATCTCATGCTCATCAAAAGGAATCTACTAACAAGGTTGATCAAGTCTTGTTAACAAACTCATTCCAAATAACATGAAACCGGAGAAATTTCGAATAGCACTATGTTACCTCAACGGGGATATGCACATCCCCAATAATAAGAATATCATATTTCTTCTTTACAGTAGGAAGAGGAAATTCAAAGCCTCCAAACATAATCGATGGATTTTTTCCAATAGAATTGATACTATGAACTTGAGGTTGTTTCCTCGGAAAGTATACCGTATGCTCATTACCATTAACATGAAAAGTGACATTGCCTTTGTTGCAATCAATAACAGCACCTGCAGTATTCAAAAAGGGTCTTCCAAGAATGATAGACATACTATCGTCCTCGAGAATATCAAGAATAACAAAGTCCGTTAAAATAGTAACGTTTGCAACCACAACAGGCATATCCTCACAAATACCAACAGGTATAGCAGTTGATTTATCAGCCATTTGCAAAGATATTTCAGTAGGTGTCAACTTATTCAAGTCAAGTCTACGATATAAAGAGAGAGGCATAACACTAACACCGGCTCCAAGATCACATAAAGCAGTTTTAACATAATTTCTTTTAATGGAGCATGGTATAGTAGGTCTTCCTGGATCTCCAAGTTTCTTTGGCATTCCACCCTTAAAAGTATAATTAGCAAGCATGGTGGAAATTTCAGCTTCCGGTATCTTTCTTTTATTAGTGACAATATCTTTCATATACTTAGCATAAGGATTCATTCTGAACATATCAGTTAATCGCATACGCAAAAAGATAGGTCTAATCATTTCAGCAAAGCGCTCAAAATCCTCATCATCCTTTTTTTGGATGGTTTGGGAGGAAAAGGCATGGGTTTCTGAACCCAAGGTTCCATTTCTTTACCATGTTTCCTAGCAACAAAGTCTCTCTTATCATAACGTTGATTCTTTGATTGTGGGTTATCAAGATCAACAGCAGGTTCAATTTCTACATCATTATCATTACTAGGTTGAGCATCATCATGAACATCATCATTAACATTTTCATTAGGTTCATGTTCATTACCAGATTGTGTTTCAGCATCAGAAATAGAGATATCATTTGGATTCTCAGGTGGTTCTGCAATAGGTTCAATAGAAGTATGCAAAGTCCTATCATTTTTCTTCTTCTTCCTTTGAAGAACTAGGTACATCAATATTATTTCTCTGAGAATCTTGCTCAATTCTCTTAGGGTGGCCTTCAGGATACAAAGGTTCCTGAGTCATTCTACCAGTTCTAGTAGCCACTCTAACAGCATAATCATTTTTCTTACTATTCATTTCATTGAGCAAATCATTTTGAGCTTTAAGCACTTGTTATACTTGAGTGGTAACCATAGAAGCATGTTTGCTAACAAGTTTAAGTTCACCTCTAACATTAGCCATATAATCACCCAAGTGTTTTAGCATATCGGAATTGTATTTCAATTGTCTACCAAAATAAGCATTAAAATTTTCTTGTTTGACAATAAAATTATCAAACTCTTCTAAGCATTGTCTAGCAGACTTATAGTGAGGAATATCACCTTCATCAAATCTATAGAGAGAATTTACCTTAACTACCTGTGTCGGGTTACCAAGACCATGAGGTTCTTCAATAGGTAATGGATTAAGATCATAAGTTTCTTTAACAGGCGGTAGATTAAGACCATGTATTTCTTTAATAGGAGGTAAATTCTTAACATCTTCAGCTTTAATACCTTTTTCTTTCATAGATTTCTTTGCCTCTTGCATATCTTCAGGACTAAGAAATAGAACACCTCTCTTCTTCGGAGTTGGTTTAGGAATAGGCTCAGGAATTGGCTCTGGAGCTGGCTTAGAAAGTGTCCAATTATTTTCATTTGTCAACATATTATTCAATAGAATTTCAACTTCATCCGATGTTCTTTCCCTGAAAACAGAACCAACACAACTATCCAAGTAATCTCTGGAAGCATTGGTTAGTCCATTATAAAAGATATCAAGTATTTCATTTTTCTTAAGAGGATGATCAGGCAAAGCATTAAGTAATTTGAGAAGCCTCCCCCAAGCTTGTGGGAGACTCTCTTCTTCAATTTGCACAAAGTTGTATATTTCCCTCAAAGCAGCTTGTTTCTTATGAGCAGGGAAATATTTAGCAGAGAAGTAATAAATCATATCATGGGGACTACGCACACAACCAGGATCAAGAGAATTAAACCATATCTTAGCATCACCCTTTAATGAGAATGGAAATATTTTAAGGATATAAAAGTAGCAAGATTTCTCATCATTAGTGAACAGGGTGGCTATATCATTTAATTTAGTAAGATGTGCCACAACCGTTTCAGATTCATAACCGTGAAAAGGATCAGATTCGACCAAAATAATTATATCAGGATCAACGGAGAATTCATAATCCTTATCGGCAACACAGATAGGTGAAGTAGCAACAGGAGGGTCAGGTTTCATTCTATTTTTAAGAGATTCCTTATTCCATTTAACTAATAGCCTCTTGAGCTCAGATCTATCTTTGCAGGCTAAAATAGCTGTAGAAGCTTCCAAATCAAAAACATAACCCTTAGGAATAACAGGCATATCTTCATCATCACTTTCATCAATATAATCAGTTTCAATAATTTCTTTCTCTCTAGCCCTAGCAATTTGTTCATCAAGAAATTCACTAAGGGGCACAGTAGTATCAAGCATAGAAATAGTTTCAACATAAGTATCACGCATAGCAGAAGTGGCATCATCAATAACATGCGACATATCAGAACGAAGAGCAGAAGCAGGTTTAAGTGTCGCAAGCTTACTCAAAACAGAAGGTGAATCAAGTGCAGAGCTAGATGGCAGTTCCTTACCTCCCCACGTAGTTGAGGGATAAATTTTTGTCTTAGCATCTTTCAAGTTCTTCATAGTGTCCAGCAGATATAAATCCCAAGTGACTCAAAGAATAGAGCTATGCTCCCCGACAACGGCGCCAGAAATTAGTCTTGATAACCCACAAGTGTAGGGGATCGCAACAGCTTTCGAGGGTAGAGTACTCAACCCAAATTTATTGATTCGACACAAGGGGAGCCAAAGAATATTCTCAAGTATTAGCAGCTGAGTTGTCAATTCAACCACACCTGGATAACTTAGTATCTGCAGCAAAGTATTTAGTAGCAAAGTAATATGATAGTAGTGGTAACGGTAACAAAAGTAACGGAAGCAAAAGTCATATTTTTTGTGTTTTGTAGTGATTGTAACAGTAGCAATGGAAAAGTAAATAAGCGAGAACCAGTATATGGAAAACTAGTAGGCATTGGATCGGTGATGGATAATTATGTCGGATGCGGTTCATCATGTAACAGTCATAACATAGGGTGACACAGAACTAGCTCCAATTCATCAATGTAATGTAGGCATGTATTCCGAATATAGTCATACGTGCTTATGGAAAAGAACTCGCATGACATCTTTTGTCCTACCCTCCCGTGGCAGCGGGGTCCTAATGGAAACTAAGGGATATTAAGGCCTCCTTTTAATAGAGAACTGGAACAAAGCATTAACACATAGTGAATACATGAACTCCTCAAACTATGTTCATCACGGGGAGTGATCCCAATTATTATCACTTCGGGGTTGCCGGATCATAACACATAGTAGGTGACTATAGACTTGCAAGATAGGATCAAGAACACACATATATTCATGAAAACATAATAGGTTCAGATCTGAAATCATGGCACTCGGGCCCTAGTGACAAGCATTAAGCATAGCAAAGTCATAGCAACATCAATCTCAGAACATAGTGGATACTAGGGATCAAACCCTAACAAAACTAACTCGATCACATGATAGATCTCATCCAACACATCACCGTCCAGCAAGCCTATAATGGAATTACTCACGCACGGCGGTGAGCATCATGAAATTGGTGATGGAGGATGGTTGATGATGACGACGGCGACGAATCCCCCTCTCCAGAGCCCCGAACGGACTCCAGATCAGCCCTCCCGAGAGGTTTTAGGGCTTGGCGGCGACTCCGTATCGTAAAACGCGATGATTTCTTCTCCTTAATTTTTTTCTCCCCGAAATCAAATATATAGAGTTGGAGTTGGCGTCGGAGGAGCTCCAGGGGGCCCACGAGGTAGGAGCGCGCCCTAGGGGGGCAGGCGCGCCCCCCACCCTCGTGGACAGGTGGTGGGCCCCCTGGCCTTCATCTTTTGCAAGGATTTTTTATTATTTCTGAAAAGTTGTTCCGTGAAGTTTCAAGTCATTCCGAGAACTTTTGTTTCTGCACATAAATAACATCATGACAATTCTGCTGAAAACAGCGTCAGTCCGGGTTAGTTTCATTCAAATCATGCAAGTTAGAGTCCAAAACAAGGGGAAAAGTGTTTGTAAAAGTAGATACGACGGAGACGTATCAACTGTCAGTGATCAAAGGTTAAAATAACGACGAGCAGCTGGGAAAAAAATTGCCAGCTCGGCGAACAAGCGAACCAATCATGCCCCCCGCTCAATGTGTCTAGCGACATCATCGCTAATGATCCGGGGATGGTGCCCGGTTATAACAATCTTGGAGATTACCTGCCCGGCGATATACATTATGATTTCTTGGAGGTGGACGAACACAGATACGAGTACGGGAAGCCTCTCGTCAAAGATGAAAAATCTCT
This sequence comes from Triticum urartu, assembly GCF_003073215.2. NCBI lineage: Eukaryota > Viridiplantae > Streptophyta > Magnoliopsida > Poales > Poaceae > Triticum > Triticum urartu. The sequence goes on along the minus strand of NC_053028.1, from coordinate 76,672,605 downwards.
AACAACGATGATGCGATGATTCCATGATTGGTACATGAAAACCTGCAGAGAGTCTAGGGGTACGGATACTTTGTATCTGAGAGTTAAAGAGGAGTACGACCTCGTTGGAATTGATCTGTTGTATGTTCCACTTGAGGAGTTCTTCCAGTTCTTCAATTAAAAGGCCCTCGATAAATTAACGGTCACTTTCTACTGTTTGTAAGTACTACTTTTGTCATTAAGTCTCTATTTATAGCTCAGCTCTTTCATTGCATGTATTTATAATTATCCTCACTATATTATGCAGATTGAAGATCGTCGAGTGCAGAAAAGCAGAAATGTATGATATTGGGTTCATTAACACAAACCTCATAGATGAATTTCAGGTTAAAAAGAATGCCCAAGATGTCGAGGCCAACTTGCTCAAATCATTGATAATAAATCAAAACAAAGATTTAATACTCTTTCCTTACAATTTCAAGTGAGTGTTACTATCGTGTGCATATTCGGTTTCCCTTATTACTCGCGAGGTTATAGTAATGTAATTGATGAGTTATGCATGCGTGCGCAGCTTCCACTATATTCTCCTGGAGATTAAGCTTGAGTGTGGACTAGTAACCGTCTTAGAATCGAGACGAAAAGATCCCGAGACCTATGCGGACATGACTAAAATTCTCAACAAGTAAGTTCAATCGATCATTATCACACCATATCGGCAACTTTTTGTTCATTTCCTGATATATCAAGTAATAATTATTTTCTTTGTCTTGTAGGGTTTGGAAAAAGTTCACCGCAGAAGCTCCGGGACTGCCGAAGGAGCTGCGATATACATACCTGAAAGTAAGTACTACTAGCTAGCTAGTTGCGCGCATCTCCCGTTGATTCTAGCTACTTTCATCAATGCCATTTATAATGCTTTATTATCAGTTTGATTGACCTTTATTTCTCGTAAAGTGCTTGTGGCAGGAATAAGGGAATGATTACTGTGGATACTACGTGTGCGAGTTCATCTACAAAGCGACTTGCAAAGATAAGCGGAGCTACTCTAAAAGACAATATGAAGTGCGTAAGCAATAATATTCACAATTTTATTTTATTACACCATCATTTCTGTTGAGTTTCATTCATATATATGTATTAACCCCCTTCTTCAAATTAGACGTGGCAGATGCGGAATGAACTCCTACCACAAGATCGCATGAAAGAAATTCAAAAGGAATTGACGGAATTCTTTCTTGACCACGTCATCAATAAAGCCGGAGAATACCATGTGGAACTTGACTTCAGCTGCTAGGGGATTGTAAGAGATCTTACATATTGTATATGTATGTAGCCAGTAGCGTCGGATAGATAATACGAAAACTTGTTGCTCTACCAATCTCTCGGAGAAGGAGAGGTCGATCACTTCTCTCGGTATGCATGACGAACTTCTGTACTTAATGGTTTTCTTCATTTTCTTACTAGCTAGCGTGTCGAGGGCCTCTCTATACATATAGTACGTAGCGTCGATCAAGCACAGAGATAAGAGAGGACACTTCTCTCTATTAATTAATTAGCTACCTAACACAATATATGAAACACCTTAATTAACCATACAAAGCCCCAAATCCACCCTCCTTTAAAAAAAACAAAAACCCTAGCCCCTGAACAGCTGACGTGTGGATGCCTATTGGTTCCAGTTGGTGCCACCAACCGGGACTAAAGGGCCTCCTGCCTGGGCTCGCAGCACCGGCCACGTGGAGGCCCATCTATCCCGGTTCGTGTAAGAACCGGGACAAAAGGCCTAGGCATTAGTAACGACCCTTTAGTCCCGGTTCCTCAACCGGGACAAATGGGCCTTATGAACCGGGAAAAATGCCCCTTTTTCTACTAGTGCTTTCCTCTCCGGTGACCATTTAAAAAAAATTATTGTTCCAAGACTTGTCATACTCGTCCCAGCGCAGCAGGTGGGATGTCTATTACCATTTCATCGTGACGATGCCTTTTATTCGAGAGCTTCATCACGATGGAAGATTGGTGGCTGCACGCCAGGCAACGGTGGCCCAAGGCGAGGAGGCACAATTTCGACACCATTGCCATCCTCATCCACTGGCGAATCTGAAAAGAAAGGAATGCCAGAGTCTTCGACCAGCAAGCCAACAGTGTTGACAGGGTCTTTGATTCCTTCAGGGAAGATCTGGCCACTTGGAGAGTGGCAGGGTGCATATACGAGACGGCCTAACCGAGGCTTTTTTCCTTTTCCCCTTTCTATAAGGCTGTTGCCAACCCTATTGGGGATTCAGGCTCCTAGCACATCTGTTTGGCCATGACTTGTGGCCCGACCCGCTGTAACTGTGTTCTTCTGCTCCTTCTAATAAAGAACGGCCTACGGCCCTTCGAGAATGATTCGGTGCTACTAGTACCCCGCATTGTTTTATAAGTAGCAAACTCTTTCCTCCGTTTCTAAATATAAGTCTTTCTAGAGATTACACTATGAATTACATATGGAGCAAACGGACTACACACGAATGTATATAAGAGATTCACTCATTTTGCTCCATATGTGGTCCGTAGTGGAATCTCTAAAAATACTTACATTTAGGAACAGAGGGAGTACATACTAGCAAGTGTAGCATTTCGCCGAATTGGTGCGGCAAAAAAGGTTCCTCCCAGTCAAAATATGTTCATGTGCTCTAACATTGTTAGGGTTGTATATGTAGTTTGGATTTGCCGTCATCTTTCTATCTTCTGGAAATACTGGAGAATGTCTGACCACATGCTTTGAATTGTGACAGATATGAGCGATGTTGTCTGAAGTAAAGCTTCATCTGTTCATCCCAGTGAAATCGATGTTGTGATAAGTAACGTGAAATCGGCCCTACGCCTTCTCTAACAATGAAGGGATGGAGGGTTGTTGTAACTACTTACTGGCATGGAAGACGACAGCGATGACCTGCTGGTGCCGGAGACGAGGCAAGCGAGACAAAGGCAGAGACGAAGGGGGCAAGCAGCTGGTGGATGGGAGGAGCACGTACCAGTGCCAGAGGTCTTGGTCCACGCTGCTGTCGATACCAAAAATCTAAGTCACCAGCGTCTACACCGATAACTAATGTTGGATTTGTCCTCTTGATTAAGGCGAGCGAGTGAAAGGGGGTGAGACTAGATTTTGTGTCATACCATGGGATCAGATTTGCTTCTCCCGCCATCTTCATGCTTGCTCCCCCGCATACGCCATTCCCCGCCCCATTCATTTGTGATCTCGTCATCATGGCTTCATGGAAAATGGTTGATTCGAGCGTTTCCTGTGAACCAGGATACGAGATGCTGTGAGTATCATACAAGTACGTGCAATTACCTTGCGTGAGCATTTTTTTTAGAGTACGCTTAGATGTAGCATATTTTTATAGAAGGCAGAAGACCAACCACATGGCATGCATGACAAACATGGCAGAAAATTCACAGTCCAAGCTTTCTTCTCTTACACAATATAAAATCCAACCTTTTATTACACATTTGCTAAATTAAAAACATTCATATCTTCTAAACCATAAGTTCAAATTTGCAATAATTTATATATTTGAACCTCTGAACCAAGACCTTCAGAACTAGACCCATCTTGGATACATTTTGAACACATTTAAATTTCAATGTTTCACATTTCATATGTGAAACAAACCCATTTCACTTGAAAAATATGTAACTGTTTATTTCAAAAGAGTGAAATATCTCATAATTTCAAATAATCAGTCTCACAATCGTATATTACAATTTCACACTTCTGAAATACAATGTTTCACATTTTGAAATAATCAGCTTCACAACCATATATTACAATTTCATTTTTTGTAGTTATTATTTCACAATTCTAAAATATGTTACTGGCTTGTTTCACAAATATCACATCTGTTTCAATTGACTTCTGTAAAATTACATATCTCAAACTTTTGAAATAGACTATATCACATTTCCAAAAAATCAATTTCAAAATCATACATTACAAATTCACACTATGTTGTTATTTTTCACAATTCTGAAATATATTATTGGCTTATTTCACAAAAATCACATCAATTTCAATTGCACTTTTGTGAAATGACAATTTTTTCACACTTCGAAATAAACTCTTACACATTTTCAATTAATCAGTTTCACAAGTTATCATTTCAGTTTAGTATTTTGGTTAAAATATGTTTCTAGTGGAATAGGTTGGTTCCATGTTTTCCTACTGAAAAAGGTTTATTTCACATTTTTCAAGTGAAATGTGTTTGTTTTACATACGAAATGTGAAATGTTGAAATTCAGATGTGTTTGAAATGTATCCAAGATCGGTCTAGTTCTAAAGATCTTGGTGCCAAGAGTTCAAATGTATAAATTATTTAAAATACGAACTTATGGTTTAATTGATATGTATGTTTTCAATTGGGTAACGAAATAAAGTCCATGGATTTGTTTGTAGGGGAGAGAGAAGAGGCAGATGCATGCGTATCCTTGTCTTACAAAAAAGTAGTACCCGGGGCCCGCTAGACTGCCAAAAATAGTATTCTAATGGTGGACCTGCTGCCGAAATACCAATATTTCTTTAACTAGGGAACTTGTTATACAACACATGAGTCAATATATGGTTCGAGGTGTCACTGACTGATTGGCTAGACAGCTACGGTAGGTAGCGGTAACGTGCAATTTTTCATTTTATAGCATGAGGGGCTGGCACCGGGAGGTGCATGACGCATGCTGCTAGGGTGGTGCAGGAGACCACCGGGAGGTGCGGGCCACCGCCGGTATGTTGAGAGAGGGTGGGACAAGGGGGTATATTGTAGGCCGCTGCCAAGGTGCTGTGAGGCAAGTCACACCGACACTCACGTCGATTCTGCATGGCGTGATAATCGAGTTCCTGTTTAGACTATGCTTTGAGCCTGCATTGGGCTTGTAATAAGTTTCTATATGGTAGAGTTTGCTTCTAGGTGTAGATGGTTATGATTGGGGTTCTTGGGTTCTCTGAGTTGACAAAGGGGTTTTTTCACCCTGTCAGCTTTGTCAGAGTCCCAGCAGATGGGGGTGTTGTGGAGGTGTAGCGACAAAGACATATGGTTTTCTTAATGAAATCGGGGGAAACACCTTTCCATACAAAAAACGTCGAATCTGCAAGAGGGGTTGTTGCTCCAAATCTGGCCAGGACCATCGACATGCTAGGAATAAATGCGGCTAGACAGGCTAGGGTTGCCTGTGCTGCAACCCGGGGTACTAGTGCTGGAACCTAGAATGCTTGTGTCACTACAATGCCCTTACAATAGCCGGACTTTCAGATGTTGTTTGTCTGCTCGCTCGGTGTTGGCTAGTGCTTCATCACCCACCATCAACGGAACAACTACACAAGGGGTTGTGTCCGCTCTCCTTGCAGCTGGGGGCCGTGCCATCTATGCTTCAATGGGGATGCCCATGCTGCAAGCGTCCGACACCACTGCAAATGGGAGGCAACCAATATGTTGCAAGGGGGGATGGCGACGCTATAATGGGCTCAACGTCGATGTTGCAGGCTGCTGCCAGTGCTAAAATAGCGGTCAAGTGTCGGTGCTGCGGGCAGACAACTCATGCTGCAATGGGCCATTGGCATTCTGCCTATTCTAGAATAGTCATGTTGATGCTATTTTGATGTTGCAGGGGGGTCACCGCTGGAGCTCTGCACGGTGCTGCAAGGGGGTCACCGACCACTTTATCATCACTGTGTAGGGAAGAAGGACATAAGCGTAGTTGCGCGGAGTGGGTGGAGGAAGAAGCATGTGAAGGGTTATTTTTTTCAATGAGAGCCTACGACCACGAGAGATTTTGATCTAACAGACATGTGCGTCAAGATCCGACGGCTAGCCAAATGGCTGATTTCTTGCTAGCTACAACCGATTGGCACCTAGCGCCCGCTCTATTATTTTGATTTGGTCCGATTTGTTGATCTAGTGTACATATTTTTTTATATTATCTAATTAAAAATTAAAAATGTTTATTTTTGTTAAATGAAAAACACAGGTAATGTATAAAGTTGTCTAAAAGGGAATACGAGAACGAAACCAGGGTTTGCTTATACATTAGTTCTCCATCGGTTTCTAAATATAAGGTGTATTAATTTTAATGAAGTCAAACTTCTTTATGCTTGAGCAAATTTATAGCTTTTTTATAAATACTTACGAAACCAAATCAATATCATTGGATATCATCTTAAAAAAATCATATTCATTTGGTATTGTATAATTTATATTTTTTGTAGTAACTTCTCTGAGGGATTTTAAAATAAACTTGGTCAATCATACAAATATTTGATTTTTATATAACTAAAACACTTATATTTTCCCCCAACAAAGAACACATTATAGTTTGGAACCATTTTACCTTATCGTGATCATTTACTAGGTACGGGTGATTGCATATTTCTTAGGCCCTGTTTGTTTGGGTTGCGGAGAAGCGGCTGGAGCTGGGCGAGAAGTGGGCTGGAGCAAGTAGAAGTTGAGAAGACCAAAAGACCTGTTTGGTAATTTTTTAGGCCAGCTGATGAGGCTAGCTAGTGGTGGAAGTCTACAATGCCCATAGATGATGATGTTATTTAAACGCTGATTTATCAGGTTATATGCTGCATGTATCACTAACAAAATTTCATTAACATATCCCTAAAAAAATTCCAATAACATAGGCAAGCATGTACATACAATATGAATTATACACTTGTTCATGTACCAAGAAAAAGCAATATGAATCATACACAAAGTTCATGATAAGAAAATAAACACTTCTTCAAACACTTGTTTAGGTCCAGATTTGCACACAAATAATCAAATACACACTTGTTCATGTCCTGATTTGCATAGTCACGCACAATCAAACAACTAAAAATCATACAACGTTAATCTTCAGTTAACAGCAGGCAACAGTGGAGGGGGTGTCGTGGAGGAGCGTCAGAAGAGGACGAGCACATGGCGGAGGAGATCTTGAGCCGTGTAGGCCGGCGATGAGGCAGGGAGGCGCGCGGCGGGGAGATCTTTGTGTCGTGGTCGAGCCGGCGACAATCTCACAATCGTCATGAGGTGCCTCCGGTGGGAGATGACGGCGAGGCTGGTAAGGCTGGCGGATGCGCTCAGTCAGGGAGGCAGGGAGGATGCTGAGGAGTGAGCTTCGGGAGCAGGAACAAGGCAAGGAGGAAGGAGGAGAAATCCGACTGGCGGTAAGGCGAGCACCGGCCGCCGAGATGGCCGGATATGGCAGCAATGGCGACCTGTAACACTAGTCCCTTCTGTTTCTTCTCTCTCTCTCTCTCTTGGGCTATCGGGGAGGAAATGGGGCGGGAGTGCGAGCCGAGACATGTTTCTGAAGGGGTACCACTTATATATATCTATGGTATGTTGGCTGTAATTACTGCAAAGTAGAGCGGCAAGGTTTTGTGGGAGGGGTGAGAAGCCGGTGGGGGACGAGGAAAGCTTGTGTGTAGGTGCTTTTGCTTCACAGTACAATTGGGAAGGTGGCTTCTATCAAGCCAAGCAACATATGTCATGTGTTTGTTTGGGTTTGTGCTTTTAGGGGCCTAAATGCACCAAAAATCGAAGCTCAAGCCCAAACAACACATGGCCTTAGACTGTTTAGGCTTCAAACTACAAGCAGGCTCATCAAGTTTATCAGGACCCACTTCAATTTGATTGAAATGCTGGTCAAACAAAAAACACACGATTGAAATGAATAGATTTCTACCAGTGTCACATGGAAGTTAAAAAAGAGAAAAACGAAAGGAATCAATCACTTGTACGGAAGTTCAAAAGTAAAAGAAAGTTCAGGAAAGAAAAAAAAGAATATTCGCTAAAACACTGGACCCTAATATCCGGGGCAGGTCAATTGGGGGGCGGGGGGGGGGGGGGGGGGGGGGGGGGGTTTCCTCCGGATGCCCCTATGTCTCGCTTCACGCGAGACAGAGGGAACCCTCGCGTAAGGCAGCTCGAGATGGGCCGAACCAAGTTCGCTCGAGGCCACAACCTCGTTTTCATGTTCTGTTTTTTTTTCACATTTTGTTTATTTATTTTACTTTTTTTACACTTTCAAGAATTCTAGACATATATTTTACAAAAATATACTTTACATAATGTTTTGAAAAATATTAATCATGCAATTGAATTTTTTTTAAATGTGTATAGAAAAAACATTGACCATGTATACGAAAAATGTATACAAAACCTATACAAATGTGTCAAAAAAGTTGATCATGTATTTTAAAATGTTAATCAAGCTTTTGAATAAAATGTTGACCATGTATGAAAAATATGTTAAACTTGTATTTGAAAAATATTAAATTTGTATATAAAAATGTTGATCATGTATTCAAAAAATGCTAAATGTGTATAGATTTTTTTACCATGTATTAAAAAAATTTAAAATTGTATTTGAAAAATCATAAATGTGTATAGAAAAAATGTTGACCATGTATTAAAAAATGTTAAAATTGTATTTAAAAACAATAATCAAGCATTTGAATAAAACATGTTAAGTATGTATAGAAAAAGGAAAACGCTAATCTTCAGCCGGCTGATGCACACACAACATCCGTTGCTTGCATAGCCTCGGGTTGATTTTGATTGAGCGCTCGCACCGGTGACAAGTCCCGTGCAGCTAGTTTTTTTGGCAATAAGCGTCTTGTTTCACAAGCTTTCTGCAACACAGATCTTGTTTCAGAAAGAAAGAATGTTTGGTGGTGAAGTATTTCTTTTGGTAACGGGATCTAGTTTCAGAAAGTTTCTGCAATAGAGGTCTTGTTTCAGAAAGAAGAAAAATGATTTGACGTTGAATATTTTCTCTTCTGCAACAAGGGTATTGTTTCAGAAACATAGTCCCGGTTGTAGAAAGTACAGAATGAACACCTCGCGTTAGAGCGTACGAGGGCAAGCATTGCAACACGACTCATGTTTCAGAAACATAGTTTCGGTTGCAGAAATCGCCACAGGAGTGCCCGGCGTGAGAGTTCATCGTTGTTGCACTAGAGTAGAGGCAGCTGCTCGGGGTGCTGGTTCGAAGGAGGCGCGACGACTCCGGCGCCAGCGACGCTCCATGGCTGAGGCACTCAGGCCATGGCCGGGCAGTGGTGCTATCTCAGTGGATCTTTGCAACAAGGTCCTTGTTGCAAAGCCATGAACACAAACAATCTAGCTGTTGCGAAGGCGCCCAATTGCCTTGGACGGTAGATCGGAAGGCTATTTCGGACGGCATCCAACGGTTGCCGAGGCGGCTGATCTTATCGGTTTATCACCGGGCGGACGTATATAGCATTGCCATAGAAAAAATGTTGACCATGTATTAAAAACTACTCCCTCCGTTCCAAAATAAGTGTCTCAAGCTTAGTACAAATTTATACAAAAGTTAGTACAAAGTTGAGACACTTTTTTGAGACGAAGGGAGTATTAATTGGTATTTAAATATGTAATCGAAGATTTAAAAAATATTAAAATTTGTATATAAAAATGTTGACCATGTACTCCAAAAAATATTAATCTTGTATTTAAACATTGTTAATCAAGCATTTGAAAAATGTTAAAAATTTGTATGGAAAAAATGTTGACCATGTAATAATTTTTTTTTGAACTTTTATTTGAAAAAATCATGTATTAGAAAAAAATTTCTTGATGTATACCAAAATTATAGAATGAAAACAAAGGAAAAAGAAAGAACAATGAAAACAAAAAAAACAAAGGAAATCAAAGAAAATTAAAAACAAAAAAGAAACCGAAGAAACAAGTGCAAACGAATGGAAAAACAGTGAAAACCGATAAGAGCAAACGATGAGAATAAAGAAACAAAGAAACCGAAGAAACCTAATAAAAAGAAAACACAAAAAAATGAAAAACAAAAGAAACCAATGAAAAAGAATGGAAACCGAGAAAATCCGACAGAAACATTAAAAACAAAAGAAAACTGATGAGAAAAAGATAAATAAAAATGAAGAAAGAAAGATAAGCAAATAGACAGTGAAAATTGAAAAAGAAAGAAATAAAAAGGAAGAAGGAATAGAAAGACCAATGAAAACCAGGAAGAGAAAAAACCCTTGCATCTAGATCCGTGTGATCATTTGGGTTTATCTCCTGATGAACGTTCGTCGGATAATATTTCCAAAAAATATATTGAAAATGAATCGATCGCTCGCGCGGAGCACACGGCGCTCGGTCGCGAAACAGACGCCCCTCCGCTCACCTCTGCAAACGCGACACAAGCCTGCCTGCCCCCACAGCGCCGCCAAATGCGACAAAGACGGCGGAGCCAAGCACCGTCTCGCCGCTACCTTCCGCTGCTAATTAGAGCATCTCTAACAGAGCTCTCAAACCCCCAAATCCTTATAAATAATTGTTTTTTACAGTTTGCAAGTAAAAAATCACGTAAACTAGAATTCTTAACTCTCAAATCCTTAATTTTTTTAAGGGTCCAACCCTCAAACCTTTTACCAACCCTAAAAAGTAAGGGTTGGAAAGCAAAACCTACCCCAACCCTCGTTTGGCGGTTATCCTCGCGCGGGAGGGAAAAATCCTCCCAACTCCCGCGCCCACGCTCGCGTCCGCCGCTGCTAGTCGCCTCGCCGCCGCCGGCCGCCCCATCGACCTCCCGCACGCCCGCGCCCGCCCCGCCCCCAACCACCGACCTCTCCTCCACCTCCTTCCGGCCGCGGCCGCGCTCGCCCCGCCCCCAGCCGTCGCCATCCGTCCCGCCGTCCGTGCCGCCCACCGCCCCGCCGGCTTCTACTCCCGCACGCCCGCCCGCTGCCTCCGGCTCCCGCCCCCCGGCCCCTCCGCCTCCGCGCCCTCCGCCTTCGCCTCCGCCTCCCACCCCCCGGCCACTGCCCTCCGCCCGCGCCCGCCCCGCCCTCTGCCCGTCGTGCACGAGGTGCTCGACGGTATGCCCGCAATGACAACGTCGTTCATGAGGAATATTCTGTTATAAGGGTTGGGTTTGAGAGTTCTAATTTTTGTCCCTGTTTTTCAATCCATAAAAATGCATAAAAAGATCATTTTTGAATCCTTAAAACGTTAGTTAGGGTTTAAGGGTTCTATTAAACATGCTCTTACTCCTGGTTCTCCGGGCCTCTCCGGTCGTTGGGTGGTGTGGCCGGCACCCTTCGAAGGCGTAGTGGAGCAATCGCCGGGAATCCTTGAGGTAACTGCTCAGATTCGAATTCTGGATCTTTTCCGAAGTTTCTACGGCAACAAGTCCCCGCCGTTTCGTCCTTGGATCCGGACTCCCTTCTTCCAATCGGATCGCAGGTGATGTCGGAATTACACAGGCTTATCTATATAAGTGCAGCCAGGTCGATGTGCTCTTCTTCTCAGATTAGATACACAAGCCAAGTCCTGTTGGTTTTGCAATCGCTCCAATGGAGGCCTCCTGTAGCTTAGCCAGGATAGTGAACTTTGCACATCTTGGCCTTAGAATTTTGCCCAAGTTCCTCGCTCTTTCTCCTGATTCACTGGGGAAATTCAGAAAGGTCTCACCACGGATGGAAACTGAAATTGTGCTGAAAAATTTGCCGGAGCTGCCGCAGGATGTATTGGGAAAGGTCTCACCGCCGTTGGAAACTGAAACCGTGGTGAGAAATTTGCCAGAGCTGCCGCAGGATGTATTGATGGAAATATTTTCACTCCTCGAGATACCTGACCTCATGCGTGCGGCCTCTGTCAGCACCTCCTGGCACTCTGCGTATACAAGCCTATGCAACGAGCTTGAGCTGTACAAACGGCCTCAGACGCCTTGCCTCCTCTACACTTCTGAATCTGCTGGTGAGAACGTCGCTTGTCTCTACAGCCTCGCGGAGAATAGGGTCTACAATTTAACTCTCCCGGATCCGCCCATCCGCAGTAGGTATCTTATTGGGTCCTCACATGGTTGGCTAGTTACCGCAGATGACAAGTCTGAGCTCCACCTTATCAATCCGATCACTGGTCAACAGATTGCTCTCCCGCCGGTGATCACCATCGATTATGTAGAGCCAATCTTTGACGATGCAGGTACAATTGTTAAGTATGGATTGCCCGAGCAAGTGTACTGTGCGGACTCAGGCTCCAAACTCGTTGATCCCAAAATGTTAACCTATGCTCCCGACGAGCTTCGTGACCACCTCTATGTCAGGGCATTTATCTTTCCGGATCCGTCGGCAGGAAGCTACATTGTGGTTCTCATCCACGGTCCAGAAGGTGAGCTTTCGTTTGCAAGGATAGGAGATTGTAAGTGGACCTTGCTGCCCCCTGGTTGGGACTATAAACAATGCATCTACATGCATGATCTATTGTATGCATTCACGGGAACGGGAAGAATTGATACTTTTGATCTCACTGGCCCTACCGTCACGAGGAACATAACTATAGATGAGATTGACAATTACATTAGCTGGGACATGTGGTATGTTGTTCAGGCACCGTGTGACGGCCTGCTTCAAGTCCGCAGAAAGATTGAACTAATAGATGCGGCTTCTGAGGACCTCATAGCTATTAAAACTAGAAAAATCTTGTTATACAAAGTTGATATGGCAGCAGAAGAGCTTGTGGAAATAAATGGCTTGCAACATCACGTGTTGTTTCTTGGGTGTAATCAGGCACAGTACCTTAATGCTGAAGAATATCCGCAACTGAAGGAAAATTGTGTCTATTTCACAGATGATGAGCAACATAATTGGAGGTATAAGCCGAATCCCCGGGACATAGGTGTTCTCAACTTGGATGATGACAGTACGGAAGAAATTGTATCCCAGCTTTGGTGCAGCTGGCCCAGTCCCATATGGATAACACCCAGTCTTACAGTGATGAACTTGTCATTGTACGAATAGGTAGTAACATGGCAAGTCTATTAATATATGTATTTGCCACCAAGGAGCTGATGAGTTTGACATTTGTCTGTGTGGGAAACACATATATATTCACATATGTCATTGCGTCTAAGGAGCTTGATGAGTTTGATATTTGTATATGTGCGAAACACATATTTACTTCTTTTTTTGTGGGAATAATGAAGTGTACTTGCACTATTAGATATAAGGCGAACTTAAAGAAAATAAAAGAGGTAGTTAATGGATCTATATTTGGTTCAGAATCAGTACTGCAAAACAAAAATTTGCTCCTCAGGTCACCTGCACTTTGATGCGGATAGACCACCAAACTCAAAGAAACACGGGCAATTTTAGTTTTCATATTATAATTTGATTCGCTGAGCTATTTATTTTGTTGTGCCACATTTTTGTTCCTGTCTTTGATTCTCAAGGAGCACCGCTTGCCAACATTTCCTTACATACTTCCATTTTAGGAACCGCCACCCTTGTTTTTTTGACAGAAAATAGACTTTATTTGACGAAATAGGGTTTCCTCCCGCTTTGTATTACAAAGCAAACATCACCGATACAACCGGTGCTGGGGCGAAAGCAGCACATGCACGCTCAAAAGAAACAAAAGAGAAAAAGAAAAGAAACAAAAGCCGACACCGGTGGATCAACAAAAAAACGAAGAAGCTTCGCGACCGCCGCGCCCACTGGGATCCTCCACTAAGCTCCTATACTCCGGAGCGCCGGTACCAATCAACACCTCCAAGAAGGGATGTGACGATGACGATGCTGCCGCCAAGGGTTTCCTCCGGTACACGATGAGGAGAGAGAAAGGGTACCTCCGACGCCCTCCAGGAAGGTTCGGTGACTCCGTCAGGCACCACCGCGTCGGAGTCGGCTCGGCCGACATGGATTTCTCCCGATCCCAACCTTCACCTCGGGCGATCCGGAGCACGCCACCAAACAAACCACCACTCTGCGCCAAAACGGTCTTGAAGCTTCCGCGCCGTCTCACCACGGCACCGCAAAAGGGGCCTGCTCAACGAAGAAGAGGAGCCGGGACTCGGGACAGCAGCATCGTCGGCACGCGGGAGGGCCCAACCTCCACCGTCAACGACGGTAACCGACCGGGCGTGACAGTAGGAGCATACCGGTCCCGTGGGCCCACAGGTCCGGCCGGGTCCGTCGATGCCCGTAAAGCTACCGCCTTCACGCTGCAAAAGGCATGCCGTCGGCGCCACCACCTCGAGTCCGAGCCGCTCCTCCTCTGCGCCACGCAGAGGACGTCGAAGCCATGCCAATGGCCAGCCCGCTAGGACCCAGATGGGGCCGGGAGGGCCCAGATCTGGGCCGGGGGCGCACCGCCGGCCACCGCATGTCACCACGCCGCCCTGCCACCAAGCGCAGCACCGCCGCCTCGCCCACCTTCAGCGACCGCCGCCGAGTCGCCGGGCCGCCGCCCAGCCGAGCAGCACCGCTGTCGTCACCTGCCCCGGGAAGGGGACGAGCACGTGGGGACAGAAAGGCCCGTCGCTGCCGGCACCACCCGGGCCAGCGCCTGGGGCATCCGCCGGCGGCGGCGGGGGAGATCCAACAAAGGGGGTCCGCGAGGAAGGGGAGGGAGCGCGCCGCCCTGGCCACCTCCCGGGGAGGTGGCGCAGGGGCGGGAACAGGAGGGGGAAGGGGAAGAGGGGGGCGGGAAGGGCCGGGGCGCGCGCGCCGACGGCCGGTGGCAGCGGGAGCGGGCTAGGGCGGCGGCGGAAACCCTAGCGGGAGGGAGCGGGTCGGGACCTTTTGGGAGCGGCGGCGGAAACCCTAGCAGGAGGGAGCGGAAATAGACTTTATTTCTCATATGATTGTCATATTATTTACAAAAAGGTGAGAAATAAAGTCAGGGATCTCAGTATCCCAAGTACTGGAGTTGCTAGAGCTAAAAGAGTGCCTAGCTATGTCATCAGCAGCCGCCTGATTAGCCTCCCGAAAGCAATGCATAAAGGAGACTAGTGGTTGGGGCCCGCCATTGCGGGCTGCTTGAGAGAAAGCATGCACGCCTCATCATTATGTTAAAAAAAAATTCTCGCGTCACGTGAACATCACAACCATCTTAAAAGGATAAAGAAAAAGCCTAGAAAATCTTTTCTCCCAAAAAAGTCTCACTACCATTTAAAAAAAAATTCACCGTGACCAACCAGCATGCGCCACATCGCGTAGCTGGTTGTCCATCATTCTAGCGCCTTAATGGGTTTAATGTTCGCAGAGTCCAGCGACAGTTGCTTACACTCAGCAATAAGGGCTACGTCTGGACCAAAATATGCATCCATCAGGTGAACCAATTCCACTACAAACATACAATTAGACTCTTATATCAGTGTTGTACCACCACCCTCGTTCACCCTTCCGCACACATCTGCATCCTCCATTCCACTCCGAATTTTCAACCGAGAGTTGGCAGATTAGTGTAAGCCACCCTCCAGATGAAACAATGATTTTTACTATAGCCAGGCAGGATCAACATATTCGCCCAAAACAGATTATCATTATTTTTTTGCGGGTGAAAACAGATCATCATTTTACCTTTTATTACTTGTGTTCACGAAAACCTAAAAATCAAGTCTGATCATGCTACTAACAAACTATTGTTTGCACACGAACATGTCACCGTGTACCCTCGACGCCAGGGGTGATACACCGCAGCTCACGTCGAAGGATACCCGACCGGCAGCGCAATACGCAGGACAACCAACAGATGCTTTTGAGGACCCGAAATCCCCACACGCCCGGGAGGGACCCCGTCAGGGCGCGCGGCGGCTATGGGCTGCCCTAGGTCGACCTGATCGCCCCTAGGAACTCGAGGTTCGGCGCCCTGCAACAAGAAGCACGAATGACGAACGAGGAAGAAGAAGAACAAGGGAGAAGGTAAAAGATAAAAAGTGGTAGATGATTTTGTCTATTGTGTGTTGTTCAATCGTCCGTCACCTCTTATCTATATAAGAGGCGGATTGACTTTCCGTACAAGAAAATGACTTGCCTTGCCGTCCAAATCATCAAAATCTAACCAAATTCGGACTTCTCACGACCTCCGGCTCGGATGTCCGGCTCTAGGCCCGGATGATGCGAGCAAACCCAGATTTCTGCGACCTCCTACCCGGATGTCCGGCTCTAGGCCCGGATGATCCGGCTCTAGGCCCGGTTGATCCGACCAAAGCTAGATTTCTGACATCACTCCACTAATCGGGTTGTAACTTTTCATAAAAACTTGTATTAAGATGATTTTTATATCAAAATCAACTGTTTCGACGAGGCGCACAACTTTGTTGCTGAACACTTTTCGATTTGAGATCATCTTGAGGATGTTTCGGGATGTTTCATAAAGTCTGCAGTTGAAAAAGTTGTTCGGACGTCCGGTCTTTGTCCGGATCGTCCCGATTCTACCCGCATCATCCGGGGCTACACCCAGATCATGGCTTTATTTTTATGCTTATGTTCTTTGGGTTATTTGTTCGGCCCTCGGCCGGATGATCTGGACCCCGGTCCGGATGATCCGGCCATGCAGTGCTGCGGCGCATAGTTTTGGCTGTAGAACTCTCATACGACTTCGTATGGAAGCGATTTTTATATCAAAATCGTTCGTATCAACGAGACGAAGAACTTTGCTGTTTTAACTTTTTCCATCCGAGGTCATCTTAATTAGGTTTCATGCGATTCTTTAATCTGACGTCAATACAAGCATCTCTAAGATTGTCATAACTTTTGCATCCGAGCTCCGTTTTGGACCATCTCTATATCTATTTTGACCAGCTTGAAGAGAGCCATCCAATGGTAACATGAAGTCATGAATTTGACCTTATCTTGCTACAGACTCAAGTCATTTTTTGCGATCATGCCATTGTCGAGCGTCAACACATGCCACCTGTTTTTCGGCAAAATTAGTGTGCCGAAAAATAACTTGTACCGTGTTGGTTCTAAGGACGATGTCAACACTCCATTGGCCACTTTGCATGTGCTTAGGGCGATAAATATATATCGGCCATTATTTGTTTGAATCCTTGATGCAAACTTGGGTGAAACCTTCTCAACTTCATTAACAATCCGATGATAAAGTTCCATATATATGTATCTCAAGGTCATCCTTCGAACCATATTGTTCACCCTTTTGCTAGGATTTTGCAAATAATCAACAATAAACTTTCTTCAATCCTGACTTTCGGCTGCATAAAAAATTCATTAGTGGCCGAAGCGGTGGACTTCGGTTCGGCCTTACCTCTGTCAACGAGACTAAGCATCGGCTATTGATTGAAATGCAATACACCATGATTAATATAGTAGCCGGATGCTTGCTGTGCCAACTCTCTCGAATTGTCATGTCTAGAAATATGAACAATTTTAAAGCAACCCAAGGTAAATTTTGTATCTAGACATACCTCAAGATAAACTATAGGTGATTTGTTAAAACATTGATAACTCTTGGATATTTATTGCACTACTCATAACGAATCACCGAAAGCCTCAATATATATCACACGTATAGCATGTAAAAGGTTCAATCCGAATAACAATGCATATTCGGCTTTGATTAATTATGCAAAAAATATTCTAAGTGGCATGAGGCTTCACAAAATTGCACCATAAGGAGATATATAAACAACACCAACACCTTGGCTATTATGAATTCAACCATCAAAACATAATCTCCATAGTACTAGAGAGACAAGGCTAATATCAATAATATGCATGTCATAAATCCGATGCTCAATAATGAAACCAACAATGATTTGGCCTCTCATAGACTAGAAATGTTTGTAGGCCAAATCATATATATTAAATCAGAGCATAAGCCCACTCACCATTTCCGCAACTATGAATTGGTCTATGCAACATGTATTCAATGACATCGGTCATTATGTCTTAACTCCATTCAATCATAACATATGCATACATATAAATTTCCATGAGCACATACCTTGTCTCGCTCTCCAATCGAACTAAGGACGATGTTAGAATACCACATCGGCCATGCATTGACATGCATACTCTTAGGACGATAGATAAATATCAGCCATTACGATAAGGTCCATGTAGAATTCACCGACCAAAGTATGTATAGCCGGAATAAACAAATGAAATAAAAATTAAATATTTCGGCCCTTTGGATTAGCAACAAAAATTAGCTGATAAAATGTATAGAGATTTGGTAATACCCTCTCATGATGCAGAAAATTATGTCGCGTCCATGGATCGAAATGAATCCATGGAAGGTAATTGATCATACCTAGGGATGAATTCCATGGCAAAGGCATCAATGGCATGGTTGAAGGAAATGGATGATGTGCTAACCGAAGATTTTGATGTTGCGATGCACACCTTTGGCTTAATTTTTTGTTGCTTCCATCCTTCTCTTTCTTCACTTTTATTGTAGTTGTTGCAATATAAGCATCCACATCGTTTTTGTTTTGATTGATCCTCTTGGGAACCCATGCCATGTTCTTATTTCTCAACTCTTGTGCACTAAGATTTTGTAATTCCTTCTTTTGCCAATATGATAAGCCGAGTGGGCACCTCGGCTGTGATTCTGTTACGACCAATGACAATTCTTTTTTGGCCTTGTGCACTGTCAACTTCTTTTCTTCAGATTTGGCACTTTGACTCTCAACAATTGATTGCTTCATCTCATTGCGTGTAGTAGCCAATGTCAACACTTTCATTGGCTCTTTTTATTTGAGATCAAATCTGAAGTAGCACTCTTACGACCATCTCTTTTAACGCGGTAAACTTGCTTGACTACCTCTTTCTTCTTTCTTGAGATCCGTACCGATTCCTTATGATTGAAATGGTCTATAACATGTGATTGTTCAAATGTTGTTTTTCTCGGAGCTGCATAATATTGGTGAGATGGTCTAAAATAAGATAGAGAATGTGACCTTGTATCATACCTGTCCCATGATGGATCTGGATCTACATGAACATAGGGAGGCATCCACGGCATTTGCATTGGCGGCCCAAAATAAGGATATGAATATGTTGCATAAAAATTCCCACTTTGCCAATACCGATCCTGATATTTGCGCCTCAGGGGTGATCTTGGTTTCTTTGCATGATTCGGCCGATAAGCATTCTTCTCTTCACTCTTCTTTTGATATTTATCCAATATTTCAACGAAGGTGATTTTTGATCTCTTACACTTGCGCTTATTTCGGCCTTTGTTCTCTTTAGGTTCACTTTCATCGATCATTGGATTTGCTTGCTGCCCCCTGTCCTTGGCGTCTTCATTGTAGCTTCGACAGAATTCTCGGCCTCAAGATTATGTTCATTATGCTCTTCAACAACTTATCTTCTTGAAATCTTGATCTCGGCACCTGCAGTTTTTACCTTCTCTTTAAATGGATCGGCTTGAAGCAGCAGATGCATAAACTTTTTGAAGGAAATATGCCCTAGAGGCAATAATAAAGTTGTTATTTATATTTCCTTATATCATGATAAATGTTTATTATTCATGCTAGAATTGTATTAACCAGAAACTTAGTACATGTGTGGATACATAGACAAACAGAGTGCCACTAGTATGCCTCTACTTGACTAGCTCGTTGAATCAAAGATGGTTAAGTTTCCTAGCCATAGACATGAGTTGTCATTTGATTAACGGGATCACATCATTAGAGAATGATGTGATTGACTTGACCCATTCCGTTAGCTTATCATTTTATCGTTTAGTATATTGCTATTGCTTTCTTCATGATTTATACATGTTCCTATGACTATGAGATTATTCAACTCCCGAATACTGGAGGAACACTTTGTGTGCTACCAAACGTCACAACGTAACTGGGTAATTATAAAGGTGCTCTACAGGTGTCTCTGATGGTGTTTGTTGAGTTGGCATAGATCGAGATTAGGATTTGTCAGTCCGATTGTCGGAGAGGTATCTCTGGGCCCTCTCAGTAATGCACATTACTATAAGCCTTGCAAGCAATGTGAATAATGAGTTAGTTGCGGGATGATGCATTACAGAACGAGTAAAGAGACTTGCCGGCAACGAGATTGAACTAGGTATTGAGATACCGACAATCGAATCTCGGGCAAGTAACATACCGATGACAAAGGGAACAACGTATGTTGTTATGCGGTTTGACCGATAAAGATCTTCGTAGAATATGTGGGAGCCAATATGAGTACCCAGGTTCCACTATTAGTTATTGACCGGAAACGTGTCTCGGTCATGTCTACATAGTTCTCGAACCCGTAGGATCCGCACGCTTAACGTTCGGTGACGATCGGTATTATGAGTTTATGTGTTTTGATGTACCGATGGTAGTCCGGAGTCCCGGATGAGATCGGGGACATGACGAGGAGTCTCGAAATGGTCGATACGTAAAGATCGATATATTGGACGACTATATTCGGATATCGGAAAGGTTCCGAGTGATTCGGGTATTTTTCGGAGTATCGGGGAGTTACGGGAATACGGGGGAAGAAGTATTGGGCCTCATGGGCCAAGTGGTGGAAGAGAGGAGGCAGGACAAGGCAGGGCGCGTGGCCCCCTAGCCCAAACCGAATTGGACTAGGGGGCCGGCCCCCCTTTCCTCCTTTCCTCCCTCTCCTTCCTTCTCCCTCCCTCCCTTTTGGTGGACTCCTACTAGGACTTGGAGAGCTAGTAGGACTCCACACTTGGGCGCGCCTCTAGGGCCGGCCGGCCTCCCCTCCTCTCCTCCTTTATAGACACACAGGTTGATCAGTTGATCTTTTAGCCGTGTGCGGTGCCCCCCTCCACCATAATCCACCTTGGTCATATCGTAGCGGTGCTTAGGCGAAGCCCTGCGTCGGTAGCATCATCATCACCGTCATCACGCCGTCGTGCTGACGGAACTCTCCCACGAAGCTCTGCTGGATCGGAGTTCGTGGGACGTCATCGAGCTGAACGTGTGCTGAACTCAGAGGTGCCGTATGTTCGGTACTTGTCGTGGTTCTAACTCTGACAGTGATGTAGGGGGGTGTGTATGGAGAGGCTAGATCTTAGCTATTGTGAAGTTGTAAGCACGCGAGGTTTACGAGTTCAGGCCCTTCTCGGAGGAAGTAATAGCCCTACGTCTCGAAGCCCGGAGGCGGTCGATTGGATTATGCGTGTATGGATTACAGGGGTGCGAACCCTTGCTACTGAGGAGGGGGTGGATTATATAGAGTTCGCCAGCCCTCTCCTGCCCTCAGTAATGCAGGGGTTAAGGTACATTAAGGTCGGGCGTTACTGGTAACGCCCCTAATAAAGTGCTATGATGACCATAAAGACTACTTAATGACCGACCATTTGCCTGCGGAGTGACTTTAGATCTCCTGGCCGTCGAGTGGTTGGCTTCGAGGTCGAGTGGTAGCTTCTTGGTCGAGTGTCTTGAACCCGTCGAGTGGGTATCCTTCAAGTCGATTGAAAGATGACTTTTTCTAAGGATGTCCTTGGGTAGGGCTCATAGGACAGGTCCGTGCCCCTGCCCCAGGTACATAGCTTCATCATTAGCCCCCGAATGGATCGAGGTTAGAGTGGGGGAAGAGTTGGAGATCTTTCCGACTGGTTCTTTAGGCTGCATGAGCGCCTCGTTTTGGGCCAATTGTCACGGATGATGTCATTAACCTCTTTCAGTCGCCTTGATCCATTCCAGGCCTTTCGTCGAGTGAATTTCTTTACTTGTGACATGCCGAGTGTCGGCGCGGGCGGGGTCTTCTGTTTTGTCAGGTTGTTCTGCGGCCCACGGATGTCGCGGGATTCCGATTTCGGGAAGCGCGCGGGATGGGAGCGGCCGCAGTAATCAGAAGCGATAAAGCGGAAGCTCCTCGATCCCCGCGTCGCCTTTTTCGCCACGTACTGCGCGCGCGTCTGCTGCGGGATTTGACTGGATAGCCTGGGCCTACCAGTCAGCCACTCGGAAGCGGCCCCTTATAAGTTGCCGGTTCGGGGTTTCCAAACAGTGCGCTTTCTTCTCCTTTCTTCTTCCCCTCTCCCTTCGCAAGTTCCTACGCCGCCTCCGCTCTCACCCTAGCACCGCGAGCCCGTTCGAGATTTTGCCAGCGACGATGGTGAAGGGCAAGACGTCTGCTTTGGAGTGCGCGAAGAAGGCGGCGGCGCCGGGGAAAGGGAAGAGGTCTGCTCGGGGCGGATCTTCCTCAAGGACCGCTCTGCCCAAAGGTTGGATCCAGGGCGACTGGATGCCGTCGGTGCTCCGGCAAGAGGATCTCCACGACATGGTCGAGGGGGGAGTCATTCCCCACGAAGCTGCGCGTCTCCCGGGGGGAGAGATCGAACCTCAACCCCGCGACGGTGAGTGCGTGCTCCTAGCCACCCACATCGACCGTGGGTTTTCTCTGCCGCCACATCCTTTTTTCCGGAGCTTCCTGAACTTCTTCGGAGTGCAGCTCCACCACTTCACTCCCAACTCCAACGTATACCTTGCTGCTTTCATTTCCATGTGCGAGGCTTTCTTGGGTTGTCGCCCCCATTGGGGACTTTTCAAGCACATCTTTCCCTGCCGTTCTCAATCGGTCAAGAAGGCCAAGTCGAGTGACGAAAGGACGCAGGTGATCCAGCTGTGCGGGGGCCTGGCGATCCAGACGAGGGGGAAGAGTTGTTTTCCATCCATCACTTTCCCGGAGTCGGTCCGTGGTTGGCAGGCGACCTGGTTCTACTGTCAGGAGCAGGCGACCCCAGGACAGTCGACTGGTCTTCCCCCTTTCTCTCTCGACCGAGCTGAAAAACCTGCTTCTCTGAAAGTGGCGCCGGAAGAAAGGGCCCAAGTCAAATTGCTAGCTGGTCGAGTGGTTGAGCTTGTCCGTGAGGGTGTGACTGGTATGGACCTACTGGAGGTCTACCTCTGGAGGCGCATCCAGCCGCTCCAGGCCCGTGACCACCCGATGTGGCTGTACGTGGGTCTCAACGACACCACTCGGGTCCATCCGGAGGAGGTCACCGATGAGATGTTGGAGGGGTGGCTGTCGAGCATCACAGGGAACAAAGACAACCCCCGAGGAGCCAGGAGGGTCGTTCCACTCGACAACTCGTATGAAGTGGACCAGGTATGTCTTTATGCTCCCGACTGAGATTTTGTTTTCTGCATTGGTCTTCTTTGCGTAGGTCGATTGACTTTCGTCTTGTCTGTTGTTTTCCAGGCGACTACCGAGATGTACTCGACGCCCAACGGGGCTCAGGAGCCAATTGAGGAAGGGGAGGCGAGCGGAGGCGAGAGTGGAGACGATCAAGTCGAGTGGGAGTCCGATGGCGAAGGAGAGGGAGGCGACGACGTCGACTCCAGCGAAGAGGAGGAAGAGGAGGTTGAACCCCCTCGCCCGGAGGGGCGATCCAAGCTCACACACGATCCAGCGCGGGGTCGTGGTAAGGCGACTACTCTTGTTGGGCAGTCGTCGAAACGCCCTCGGACCTCTTCTCCTCCGCCGATCGAAAAGGCTCCCAAGCATCCACGCGCGACGCCGTCCAAGCCGCCTAAGGCTCTGCCCAAGATGAACATGTCTGTCCCCACCATTTCTGGGTAATAATAAGACTTGTTTTCCTTTGTCGACCATGGACGGATCCTCGGTCGATTCATTGAGCCAACTGACTGATTTTCGAGATTTGCAGCGCTGCTACTTCTGAGATCTCCGCCAAGGACGACGACCAAGAGATGGAGGACGCTGTTACCTCCAACCCTGGTATGATTACTGATGTTCTGCCTTGGGTCGACTGGACATTTATTGCAATTCTGGTCGATTGAATTTTTTCTTGTAGCTCCTCCTCATGTTATCAACCTCCCGGATGACGACGACGAGCCGCTGAGAGCGAGAAGGAACAGGAGAACGTCGGCTAGCGAGACCCCGCAATCCACTCCGGCGCCTGAGGCCGTAGCTCGAGACGATGGCGAACCCACTCGGGCTTCTGTGACTTTCGCCATTCCTCTGACGAGTGTGCGGCCCTCGGCGTCGACTGCGAATCCGTCTTCGCTTTTTGCTGCGTACCCCGTCCCTGAGGACCAAGCGGCTGCTGCAAAAGAGGCTGTACGCCAGGCGGGGATCATGATGGAACAAGTGAAAGTGGCCCGGGAGGCCTGCCAGGCGGCTTATGACGCGAGCTCGGCTCTTCAGAGTAACGTCCAGGTCAGTCGACTTCAACACTTGGTCTGTTACGATATGCTGTTTGAAGAATCTCTTTTGCGAAGATCTTTATATCTGTACACCCACTGGGTGTGTCTGCCAATTCTTGGACGAGTGGGGGCACGCTAAGTGCACCCACTGGGTGTAGTCCCCGAGACTACGGTGGACTGCTGGCAGTCGACTGTAGTCTTTATATTGAGTTGTTGTAGCTGTATTTCTTCACTCGGTCTGGTCAGGCCATGTCGAATGGAACGGTATCCGGTCGACTGCGGGCAGTCGACTTTTTTTTTACAGTAGGGGCACGCTGAGTGCACCCACCGGGTGTAGTCCCCGAGACTACTGTCGAATGTTTTTGCTTCGGCTGTAGTCTTAGAAACGCCATAATTGTCTCTTAGTTACTCGGAAGCAACTTATCTTGGACTCGACTTCGAGGGCCGGTCGGGTGGGATAGGAACCGGTGGGGGCACGCTAAGTGCACCCACTGGGTGTAGTCCCCGAGACTATGGTGGACTGCTGGCAGTCGACCGTAGTCTTAGTATTTATTGCCTTTGTTGTTTTTTACTGTAATGATAACTTCTCCCCTTTGATTTCAGAAATCTTGCGATCTTGGAGCCCGCTTGGCTGACTTGGAGAAGCAGCAGATTCAACTGAACCTTGATCTGGAGCTGGCTAGAACAGAGCTGCAGAAGGTCAGAGACGGCGCCGCAGGTAAGACGACTTTGTCGACTGATTAGTTTTTAGGCTTGAGTACCCTTCTACTATTTCCGAACCAATCAACATTTCTTCGCAGAAAAACTGAGAGAAGCTCTGGCGAAGAAGGATCAGGACTTGGCTGCTGTCCGTAAGGAGGCTGACGACAAGACCGCTCTGGCCGTACAGAAGCTGGTGCTTCGGTCGGCCAACTAGAAGAAGAGAACACCAGGCTGAAGACCGCTCTGAATGAAGCCAACAGGGAGTGTTCACGCTGGAAGAAGGATAACCTCAACCTGAATGAAAAGATGGAAGGCTTCGCTCGCAGGAGGGACGATCTGGAGAGCTACTTGAGAAGCCTCGCCAAGAAGTTGTACATCAAGCTTGAAGGTGCACACTCAGTTCCGACTGGCGTTATTTTTTTTTGTGTCGACTCAGTCTATGAAAATTGACTTATCCTTGGATCGTGAATGCAGAGCTTTGCCAGAACTTTGAAGAGGAGACTGGGTGGATCGAACCAGGTTTGGATCCAATCAACTCTCCCGTGAAGGATGAGACTGCCATGAATCTGCTCCGACTGGAATCTCGCATTGACGGCATCGTGGATTACTTGGCTCGACTGAAGGTTGCCATGTCACGGATCGACCCGGCACTTTGGCCAGAGTCTACGCTCCAAAACGATCTCGAGTCTCTGATGACTCGACTTAACGGAATCCCTGACCGAGTGCAGGAGTGGAAGAAGTCTTCTGCTCGGTGTGGCGCTGATGTGGCTCTGTCTCTGGTCCGCGTCCATTGCAAGGAGGCGCGATAAGAGAAGCTGGCCGCCATCCAAGTTGCCAATACCAGGAAGCACAACTTTCAAGACTTCATGGAGACTTTTATTGCTGCTGCCACTCGTATTGCAGATGGGATCGACTTGGACGAGTTCGTCGCCCCTTCCAGTCCTCCTCCTGAGGAATGAAAAACTTTTATGCTTCACTTAAATTTGCCTCGGAATGCCGAGTGGATTTGTAACCGTCAAACTTTGCCTTAAATTTGCCTCGGAATGCCGAGTGGATTTGTAACAGTTAAACTCTGCCGAGCCGAGGGCTCGAGTACTTTGATCTGAGGTCTGGAACTTAGGCGAGTGCTGGGCTGCAGCTAAGCCCCCGAGTGGGAGGTTTGCTCTCACTCGGTAGGATTTTTAAACATTTAGGCGAGCGCTGGGCTGCAGCTAAGCCCCCGAGTGAGAGGTTTGCTCTCACTCGGTAGGGTTTTTAAACACTTAGGCGAGCGCTGGGCTGCAGCTAAGCCCCCGAGTGAGAGGTTTGCTCTCACTCGGTAGGATTTTTAAACACT
The DNA here is from genome assembly GCF_003073215.2 of Triticum urartu. Lineage (NCBI taxonomy): Eukaryota > Viridiplantae > Streptophyta > Magnoliopsida > Poales > Poaceae > Triticum > Triticum urartu. The sequence continues at coordinate 76,646,690 of NC_053028.1, read as the reverse complement.
TAGGCCACTCGGTGGGATTTTTTTCAAACTTAGGCGAGTGCCTGACTGCAGCTAAGTCTCTGCCTGACCGCAGCTAAGTCTCTAAGTGGGAGAACTTAGGCGAGTACTGGACTGCAGCTAAGCCCCCGACTGGGAGGATTGCTCTCCACTCGGTAGGATTTTTTTTTTCAAACTTAGGCGAGTGCCTGACTGCAGCTAAGTCTCTAAGTGGGAGAACTTAGGTGAGTACTGGACTGCAGCTAAGCCCCCGAGTGGGAGGATTGCTCTCCACTCGGTGGGATTTTTTTCAAACTTAGGCGAGTGCCTGACTGCAGCTAAGTCTCTAAGTGGGAGAACTTAGGCGAGTACTGGACTGCAGCTAAGCCCCCGAGTGGGAGGTTTGCTCTCCATCGGTAGGATATTTAAACACTTAGGCAAGCACTGGGCTGCAGCTAAGCCCCCAAGTGGGAGGTTTGCTCTCCACTCGGTAGGATTTTTCGGACTCAGGCGAAACGGATTCGCAGCTAAGTCCCCGAGTGGGAGGTTTGCTCTTCACTCGGCAGGATTTTTAAGACTCAGGCGAAACGGATTCGCAGCTAAGTCAGCTAAGCCCCCGAGTGGGAGGATTGCTCTCCACTCGGTGGGATTTTTTTCAAACTTAGGCGAGTGCCTGACTGCAGCTAAGTCTCTAAGTGGGAGAACTTAGGCGAGTACTGGACTGCAGCTAAGCCCCCGAGTGGGAGGTTTGCTCTCCATCGGTAGGATATTTAAACACTTAGGCAAGCACTGGGCTGCAGCTAAGCCCCCAAGTGGGAGGTTTGCTCTCCACTCGGTAGGATTTTTCGGACTCAGGCGAAACGGATTCGCAGCTAAGTCCCCGAGTGGGAGGTTTGCTCTTCACTCGGCAGGATTTTTAAGACTCAGGCGAAACGGATTCGCAGCTAAGTCACCCACTGGGGGATTTCGTATGCAAACAAAAGTGACAGCAATTATTGGAAGACTCTTGAGTTTGATAAAAATGAACTGCAGAAGTTTTTCTTATTACATCTTCAGAGGAAGAAACTCAAGTGTAAAAGGGGCGGAGCAGTTCCGCATTCCAAGCTCGTGGCTCGTCGATCTGGCGATCAACATTGTAGAGGTGATACGCTCCATTGTGGAGGACTCTGGTGACGATGAAGGGGCCTTCCCAAGTAGGAGCAAGCTTGTGTGGTTTCTGTTGATCCACTCGGAGGACCAAATCTCCTTCTTGGAAGGCTCGACTCTTCACATTTCTGGCGTGGAATCGACACAAGTCTTGCTGATAAATGGTCGATCTGATCATGGCCATTTCCCTCTCCTCTTCTAGGAGGTCGACTGCGTCTTGCCGGGCTTGTTCTGCTTCATCTTCGGTATAAAGTTCGACTCAGGGTGTGTTGTGAAGAAGATCACTCGGCAGAACTGCTTCGGCTCCATAAACCAGAAAGAATGGAGTTCTTCCAGTCGACCGGTTAGGGGTGGTCCTCAATCCCCACAGAACTGACGGAAGCTCGTCGACCCAAGCACCTGCCGCGTGCTTGAGATCATGCATCAGTCGAGGCTTTACTCCTTTGAGAATCAGACCATTTGCTCTCTCAGCTTGTCCATTCGACCGGGGATGGGCGACCGATGCATAGTCGACTCGAGTGCCTTGAGAGGCGCAAAAAGCTCTGAACTTGTCCGAATCAAAGTTTGACCCATTGTCAGTGATGATGCTATGCGGGACTCCATATCTGAACGTTAGCCCTCTGACGAAACTGATAGCAGTGCAAGCATCAAGATTCTTGATGGGCTTAGCTTCAATCCATTTGGTGAACTTGTCGACTGCCACAAGCACATGAGTGAAACCGCTCCTGCCTATTCTCAGTGGACCAACCATGTCCAGTCCCCAGACAGCGAAGGGCCAGACGAGTGGAATGGTCTTCAGGGCTGATGCAGGCTCGTGTGACATGTTGGAGTAGAACTGGCACCGTCCACACTTGTCGACTATCTCTTTTGCCATCTCATTTGCTCTTGGCCAGTAAAATCCCGCTCGGTATGCTTTAGCCACAATGGTCCGAGAGGATGCATGGTGACCACAGGTCCCCGAGTGGATATCATCAAGGATTATCTGACCCTCTTCTGGTGTTATGCACTTCTGACCGATTCCAGTCGTGCTTTCTCTATACAGCTGTCCCTTTATGACTGTGAAGGCCTTGGATCGGCGGACGATCTGTCGAGCCTCTTCCTCGTCCTCCGGGAGTTCTTTCCTTAGGATATACGCGATGTACGGTATCGTCCAGTCGGGAGTGATTGCCAAGACTTCCATGATTAGGTCGACCACAACAGGGACTTCGACTTCAGTCGGATCTGTGGCACTTTTCGGCTGCGGGGCTTCTTCTGTAAAAGGATCTTCTTGGACTGACGGCGAGTGAATGTGTTCCAAGAACACGTTGCTGGGAATGGCTTCTCTCTTGGAGCCTATCTTTGCCAAATCGTCAGCTGCCTGCTTTTTCAATCGGGGGATGTGATGAAGCTCTAACCCCTCGAATTTCTTTTCTAGCTTTCTCACTGCATTGCAATAACCAGTCATAGCCAGACTTCTGACGTCCCACTCCTTCATCACCTGATTAACCACCAAATCTGAGTCGCCATAGACCATGAGGCGACGGACGCCGAGTGAAATGGCCATGCGCAACCCATATAAAAGTGCTTCATATTCTGCTTCATTATTGGAGGAATCGAAGTGAATCTGGAGAACGTATCTGAGCTTATCTCCTCGGGGGGAGACTAATACTACCCCAGCACCGGAACCATTCAGCATCTTAGATCCATCGAAGAACATGGTCCAGTGCTCCAAGTGGACTTGAGTCGGAAGTTGCTGTTCAATCCACTCGGCGACGAAATCTGCGATTGCTTGGGACTTGATAGCCTTCTTTGCTTCAAACTTGATATCTAAGGGAAGGAGTTCAATCGCCCACTTAGCCACTCGACCAGTTGCATCTCTGTTGTGCAGAATCTCTGACAGTGGGGCGTCGCTGATGACTGTAATGGAGTGGTCAGAGAAGTAATGTGCAACCTTCTTCGTGGTCATATAAATCCCATATACAAGCTTCTGGTAATGAGGATATCTTTGTTTTGAAGGGGTCAAAACTTCAGACACATAATAAACTGGGCGCTGAACTCTGAAGGCCTTTCCTTCTTCTTCCCGCTCGACCGTAAGTACTGTACTGACAACTTGTCCTGTGGCTGCAATGTAAAGCAGCAGAGGCTCTTTGCTGATTGGGGCAGCAAGCACCGGCTGGGTGGAGAGCAGAGCTTTGAGCTCTGCAAATGCTGCATCAGCTTCTGGAGTCCACTCAAACTTGTCAGACTTCTTCATCAGTCGGTAAAGAGGCAACGCCTTTTCACCGAGACGAGAAATGAATCGACTTAGAGCGGCCAAGCAACCTGTAAGCTTTTGGACATCGTGCACACGCACAGGACGCTTCATCCGGAGTATGGTACCAATTTTTTCAGGATTGGCGTCGATCCCTCGTTCGGAAACGAGAAAACCGAGTAACTTTCCACCTGGAACTCCGAATGTGCACTTTGATGGATTGAGTTTGATATCATACCTCCTGAGGTTGGCAAAGGTTTCAGCAAGGTCAGTCCGCAGGTCGGAACCTTTGCGTGACTTGACCACTATATCGTCCATGTATGCCTCCACATTCCGACTGATTTGAGTGAGTAAACACTTCTGAATCATTCTCATGAACGTGGCTCCGGCGTTCTTGAGGCCGAACGGCATGGTGACATAACAGAAGCATCCGAATGGAGTGATGAAAGCTGTTTTGATCTCGTCGGGTCCATACAGACGGATCTGATGGTACCCGGAATAGGCATCTAGAAAAGACAATCTCTCGCACCCCGCAGTCGAGTCGACTATTTGGTTGATGCGAGGGAGAGGAAATTGGTCTTTCGGGCAGGCCCGATTGATATGTTTGAAATCAATGCACATGCGAAGTGACTTGTCCTTCTTGGGGACCATGACGACATTGGCGAGCCACTCGGAGTGGTAAATCTCTCGGATGAACTCCGCTGCTAAGAGCCGAGCCACCTCCTCGCCAATGGCCTGCTTCTTCTGGACGATGGACCGTCGAAGATGTTCCTTCACAGGCTTGAATTTTGGGTCGACTCGTAGACGGTGCTCAGCCAGCTCTCTGGGAACTCCAGGCATGTCAGAGGGTTTCCATGCGAAGATGTCCCAGTTCTCATGGAGGAGCTGGACGAGCGCTTCTTCCTATTTGGAGTCGAGCGTCGTGGAGATGTGAGTCGGGGAAGCGTTTGGGTCGGTCGGGTGAATGTGGGCCGTCTTTGTTTCGCTGGACGACTGAAAAGCTGATTATGAAGCAGGCTTCTTAGCTCGAAGCAACTCACTCGGATCTGCAGTCTTCTGATACTCTTGTAGCTCAACAACTGCCATCTGAGCGTCTGCAATCTTTGAGCCTTTCTGAAAACACTCTTCTGCCTTCTTCCGATTTCCTGTAACGGTGATCACACCTTTGGGACCAGGCATCTTCAATTTGAGATACATGTAACATGGTCGAGCCATGAAGCGCGCGTAAGCTGGCCTGCCCAGAATGGCATGATAAGCACTTTGGAAGTCCACAACCTCGAATGTCAACTTTTCCTTGCGGTAATTCTTTGAATCACCGAAAACGACATCAAGAGCAATCTGGCCGAGTGATTCGGCTTTCTTCCTAGGAATGACTCCGTGGAAGCTCATGTTACTGGTACTGAGCCTGGACATCGGAATGCCCATCCCTTTCAATGTTTCAGCATACAGTATGTTCAGGCCACTGCCACCATCCATCAGGACCTGGTCAGTCGAGTGCCTTCGACAATTGGGTCGACCACCAAAGCTTGCCTCCCAGGGGTGGCAATGTGCGTAGGGTGATCAGACTGGTCGAATGTGATGGCCGTCTGAGACCACTTCAGATAACTGGGGGTTGCCGGAGCAACCATATTCACCTCACGGTTAATGACTTTCAGTCGACTTTTGCTTTCGACATCAGCAAAAATCATTAGGGTGGAATTGACTTGGGGGTATCCATCGTCACTATCTTCCTTGTCCTCAACTCTGTCTGGCTCTTTTTCCTTATCTTTGGACTGCTTGCCCTGAAACTGCTGGATCAGGAGCCGGCACTGTCGAGTGGTATGCTTTGGGTAAATAAAATTACCCTCTTCATCTTTCTTGGTGTGGATGTGACATGGCAGATCCAAAACATCATTTCTATCTTGATCCTTGACTTTCTTGGGTTTCCAGGGCCCCTTGGGCTTTCCCTGGAATTTTCCCTGGGCTACGGCCAGGGCCTCTCCAGGGGCGGCTGGCTCGGCCTTCCGCTTCTGCTTCCGACTAGAATTTCCTCCGGTTTCTTGGGCGACTGCCTTGTGCTTGCCACTCCGGAGTCGATCTTCGACTTCACCATTAGCGTATTTGGTGGCAATCTCCATCATCCGATTCAGAGACATCTCTCCAGTTCGACCGAACTTCAGATTCAGTTCTCTGTACTTAACGCCTTCTTTAAAGGCACAAACTGCTTGGTGATCTGGCACATTCTCAACTGCTTGGTGGGCGCCAACTATCGTGGTTCTAACTCTGACAGTGATGTAGGGGTGTGTGTATGGAGAGGCTAGATCTTAGTTATTGGGAAGTTGTAAGCACGCGAGGTTTACGAGTTCAGGCCCTTCTCGGAGGAAGTAATAGCCCTACGTCTCGGAGCCCGGAGGCGGTCGATTGGATTATGCGTGTATGGATTACAGGGGTGCGAACCCTTGCTACTGAGGAGGGGGGTGGCTTATATAGAGTTCGCCAGCCCTCTCCTGCCCTCAGTAATGCAGGGGTTAAGGTACATTAAGGTCGGGCGTTACTGGTAACGCCCCTAATAAAGTGCTATGATGACCATAAAGACTACTTAATGACCGACCATTTGCCTGCGGAGTGACTTTAGATCTCCTGGCCGTCGAGTGGTTGGCTTCGAGGTCGAGTGGTAGCTTCTTGGTCGAGTGTCTTGAACCCGTCGAGTGGGTATCCTTCAAGTCGATTGAAAGATGACTTTTTCTAAGGATGTCCTTGGGTAGGGCTCATAGGACAGGTCCGTGCCCCTACCCTAGGTACATAGCTTCATCAGTACTTGGATCGGTCGGATCGTGAAGACGTACGACTACATCAACCGCGTTGTTCTAACGCTTTCGCTTTCGGTCTACGAGGGTACGTGGAAAACACTCTCCCCTCTCGTTGCTATGCATCACCATGATCTTGCGTGTGCGTAGGAAAATTTTGAAATTACTACGTTCCCCAACAGCGGCATCCGAGCCAGGTTTATGCGTAGATGTTATATGCACAAGTAGAACACAAGTGAGTTGTCGGCGATACAAGTCATGCTCCTTACCAGCATGTCATACTTTGATTTGGCGGTATTGTTGGATGAAGCGGCCCAGACCGACATTATGCATACGCTTACGCGAGACTGGTTCTACCGACGTGCTTCGCACACAGGTGGCTGGCGGGTGTCAGTTTCTCCAACTTTAGTTGAATCGAGTGTATCTACGCCCGGTCCTTGTGAAGGTTAAAACAACACATACTTGACGAAATATCGTTGTGGTTTTGATGCGTAGGTAAGAACGGTTCTTGCTCAGCCCGTAGCAGCCACGTAAAATTTGCAACAACAAAGTAGAGGATGTCTAACTTGTTTTTGCAGGGCATGTTGTGATGTGATATGGTCAAGACATGATGCTAAATTTTATTGTATGAGATGATCATGTTTTGTAACCGAGTTATCGGCAACTGGCAGGAGCCATATGGTTGTTGCTTTATTGTATGAAATGCAAGCGCCATGTAATTGCGTTACTTTATCACTAAGCGGTAGCGATAGTCGTAGAAGCAATAGTTGGCGAGATGACAAGGATGCTACGATGGAGATCAAGGTGTCGCGCCGGTGACGATGGTGATCATGGCAGTGCTTTGGAGATGGAGATCAAAGGCACAAGATTATAATGGCCATATCATATCACTTATATTGATTGCATGTGATGTTTATCCTTTATGCATCTTATTATTATTAGTTCGACGGTAGCATTATAAGATGATCTCTCACTAAATTTCAAGGTACAAGTGTTCTCCCTGAGTATGCGTCGTTGCGACAGTTCTTCGTGCTGAGACACCATGTGATGATCGGGTGTGATAAGCTCTACGTTCACATACAATGGGTGCAAGCCAGTTTTGCACACGCAGAATACTCGGGTTAAACTTGACGAGCCTAGCATATGCAGATATGGCCTCGGAACACTGGAGACCGAAAGGTCGAGCATGAATCATATAGAAGATATGATCAACATTGTGATGTTCACCATTGAAAACTACTCCATCTCACGTGGTGATCGGACATGGTTTAGTTGATATGGATCACGTGATCACTTAGATGATTAGAGGGATGTCTATCTAAGTGGGAGTTCTTAAGTAATATGATTAATTGAACTTTAATTTATCATGAACTTAGTCCTGGTAGTATTAGCATAACTATGTTGTAGATCAATAGCTCGCGTTTAGCTCCCCTGTTTTATTTTTGATATGTTCCTAGAGAAAACTAAGTTGAAAGATGTTAGTAGCAATGATGCGGATTGGATCCGTGATCTGAGGATTATCCTCATTGCTGCACAGAAGAATTATGTCCTTGATGCACCGTTAGGTGACAGACCGATTGCAGGAGCAAATGCACACGTTATGAATGTTTGGCAAGCTCGATATGATGACTACTTGATAGTTTAGTGCACCATGCTTTACGGCTTAGAATCGGGGCTTCAAAGACGTTTTTGAAACGCCACGGAGCATATGAGATGATTCCAAGAGTTGAAATTAGTATTTCAGACTCATGCCCATGTCGAAAGGTATGAGACCTTTAACAAGTACTTTGCCTACAAGATGGAGGAGAATAGCTCAGCTAGTGAGCATGTGCTCAGAATGTCCGAGTACTACAATCACTTGAATCAGGTGGGAGTTAATCTTCCAGATAAGATAGTGATTGACAGAGTTCTCTAGTCACTATCACCAAGTTACTAGAACTTCGTGATGAACTATAATATGCAAGGGATAACGGAAACGATTCCCAAGCTCTTCGTGATGCAGAAATCGACGAAGGTAGAAATCAAGAAAAGCATCAAGTGTTGATGGTTGACAAGACCACTAGTTTCAAGAAAAGGGCAAAGGGATAGAAAGGGAACTTCAAGAGGAATGACAAGCACGTTGTCACTTGCTACCTCTTGAGCTTACGTTGGTTTTCCCCGAAAGAGGAGAGGATGATGCAGCAAAGTAGCGTAAGTATTTCCCTCAGTTTTTGAGAACCAAGGTATCAATCCAGTAGGATGCCACGCTCAAGTCCCTCGTACCTGCACAAAACGATAGCTACTCGCAACCAACGCGATTAGGGGTTGTCAATCCCTTCACGGTCACTTACGAGAGTGAGATCTGATAGAGATAATATTTTTGGTATAAAGATGCAAAGTGAAAAGTAAAAGGCAAAGTAAAAAGCAAAGCAAGATTAAAGTGATGGAGACTGATATGATGAGAATAGACCCGGGGGCCATAGGTTTCACTAGTGGCTTCTCTCAAGAGAATAAGCATTCTACGGTGGGTGAACAAATTACTGTTGAGCAATTGACAGAATTGAGCATAGTTATGAGAATATCTAGGCATGATCATGTATATAGGCATCACGTCCGTGACAAGTAGATCGAAACGATTCTGCATCTACTACTATTACTCCACTCACCGACCGCTATCTAGCATGTATCTAGAGTATTAAGTTAAAAACAGAGTAACGCTTTAAGCAAGATGACATGATGTAGAGAGATAAATTCATGCAATATGAAATATACCCCATCTTGTTATCCTCGATGGCAACGATACAATACGCGCCTTGCTACCCCTTCTGTCACTGGGAAAGGACACCGCAAGATCGAACCCAAAGCTAAGCACTTCTCCCATGGCAAGAACTACCAATCTAGTTGGCCAAACCAAACGGATAATTCGAAGAGACTTGCAAAGATAACCAATCATACATAAAAGAATTCAGAGAAGATTCAAATATTGTTCATAGATAGACTTGATCATAAACCCACAATTCATCGGTCTCAACAAACACACCGCAAAAAGAAGAAGATTACGTCGTATAGATCTCCACAAGAGAGGGGGAGAACATTGTATTGAGATCCAAAAAGAGAGAAGAAGCCATATAGCTAATAACTATGGACCCGAAGGTCTGAGGTAAACTACTCAAACTTCATCGGAGAGGCTATGATGATGTAGAAGCCCTCCGTGATGACGGCCCTTTCTGGCGGAGCTCCGGAACAGGCCCCAAGATGGGATCTCGTGGATACAGAAAGTTGCGGCGGTGGAATTAGGTGTTTGGATCCTATTCTGATCTTTTGGGGGTACGTGGATATATATAGGAGGAAGAAGTACGTCGGTGGAGCTTCGGTGGGCCCACGAGGGTGGGGGGCGCGCCTGGGGGTGTAGGGCGCGCCCCCTACCTCGTGCCCACCTCGAAGCTTCCTTGGCGTAGGGTCCAAGTCTCCTGGGTCATATTCGGGAAGAAAATCACGTTCCAGAAAGGATTATTCTGTTTGGACTCCGTTTGATATTCCATTTCTTCGAAACACTGGAATAGGCAAAAAACAATAATTCTGGGCTGGGCCTCCGGTTAATAGGTTAGTCCCAAAAATAATATAAAAGTGGAAAATAAAGCCCAATATAGTCCAAAACAGTAGATAATATAGCATGGAGCAATCAAAATTATAGATACGTTGGAGACGTATCATCACTCCCGTGAAGAAACCCAAAGCTAGACTTAAGCCTGAAACTGAGTGCTTCTACTGCAAAGGAAATGGTCACTGGAAGTGGAACTGCCCTAGATACTTGGCGGATAAGAAGGATGGCAAAGTGAACAAAGGTATATTGGATATACATGTTATTGATGTTTACTTTACTAGTGTGTATAGCAACCCCTTGGCATTTGATACTGATTCAGTTGCTAAGAGTAGTAACTCGAAACGGGAGTTGCAGAATGAACAAAAACTAGTTAAGGGCGAGGTGACGATGTGTGCTGGAAGTAGTTCCAAGATTGATATGATCATCATCGCACACTCCCTATACTTTCGGGATTAGTGTTGAACCTAAATAAGTGTTATTTGGTGTTTGCGTTGAGCATGACTATGATTTGATCATGTTTATTGCAATACGGTTATTCATTTAAGTTACAGAACAATTGTTGTTCTGTTTACACGAATAAAACCTTCTATGGTCATACACCCAATGAAAATAGTTTGTTGGATCTCGATCGTAGTGACACACATATTGATAATATTGAAGCCAAAAGATGCAGAGTTGATAATGATAGTGTGACTTATTTGTGGCACTGCCGTTTAGGTCATATTGGTGTAAAGCGCATGAAGAAACTCCATTCTGATGGACTTTTGGAATCACTTGGTACTTGGGAACCATGCCTCATGGGCAAGATGACTAAAATGCCGTTCTCTGGAACAATGGAGCGAGCAACAGATTTGTTGGAAATCATACATACTGATGTATGTGGTCCGATAAATGTTGAGGCTTGCGGTGGGTATCGTTATTTTCTCACCTTCACAGATGATTTGAGAAGATATGGGTATATCTACTTGATGAAACAAAAGTCTGAAACATTTGAAAAGTTCAAAGAATTTCAGAGTGAAGTGGGAAATCATCGTGACAAGAAAATAAAGTTTCTATGATCTGATCGCGGAGACGGATATTTGAGTTACGAGTTTGGTCTTTAATTAAAACAATGTGGAATAGTTTCACAAATTCGTGCCACCTAGAACACCACAACATAATGGTGTGTCCGAACGTCATAACCGTACTTTATTGGATATAGTGCAATGTATGATGTTTCTTACCGATTTACCACTATCATTTTGGGGTTATGCATTGACATCTGCATTCACGTTAAATAGGGCCCCATCTAAATCCGTTGAGACGATACCATATGAACTGTGGTTTGGCAAGAAACCAAAGTTGTCGTTTCTTAAAGTTCGGGGTTGCGATTCTTATGTGAAAAAGTTTCATCCTGATAAGCTCAAACCCAAATCGGAGAAATGTGTCTTCATAGGATACCCAAAGGAGACAGTTGGTTACACCTTCTATCACAGATACGAAGGCAAGACATTCGTTGCTAAGGATGGATCCTTTCTAGAGAAGGAGTTTCTCTCGAAAGAAGTGAGTGGGAGGAATGTAGAACTTGATGAGGTAACTGAACCTGCTCCCTTATTGGAAAGTAGTTCATCACAGAAATCTGTTCCTGTGACTACTACACCAATTAATGAGGAAGCTAATGATGATGATCATGTAACTTCAGATCAAGTTACTACCGAACCTCGTAGGTCAACCAGAGTGAGATCCGCACCAGAGTGGTACGATAATCCTGTTCTGGAGGTCATATTACTTGACCATGACGAACCTACAAACTACGAGGAAGCGATGATGAGCCCAGATTCCGCGAAATGGCTTGAGGCCGTGAAATCTGAGATAGGATCCATGTATGAGAACAAAATGTGGACTTTGGTTGACTTGCCCGATGATCGGCAAGCCATAGAAAATAAATGGATCTTCAAGAGGAAGACGAACGCTGATAGTAGTGTTACTATCTACAAAGATAGACTTGTCGAAAAAGGTTTGACAAAGTTCAAGGTGTTGACTACGATGAGATTTTCTCACTCGTAGCGATGCTTAAGTCTGTCCGAATCATGTTAGCAAATTGCCACATTTTATGAAATCTGGCAAATGGATGTCAAAACTACATTCCTTAATGGATTTCTTAAAGAAGAGTTGTATATGATGCGACCAGAAGGTTTTGTCGATCCTAAAGGTGCTAACAAAATGTGCAAGGTCCAGCGATCCATCTATGGACTGGTGTAAGCATCTTGGAGTTGGAATATACGCTTTGATGAGTTGATCAAAGCATATAGTTTTATACAGACTTGCGGTGAAGCCTGCATTTACAAGAAAGTGAGTGGGAGCACTACAACATTTCTGACAAATATATGTGAATGACATATTGTTGATCGGAAATAATGTAGAATTTTCTGGAAATCATAAAGAAGTATTTGAAAGGAGTTTCTCAAAGAAAGACCTCGGTGAAGCTGTTTACATATTGAGCATCAATATCTATAGAGATAGATCAAGACACTTGATAAGTTGTTTTTCAATGAGTACATACCTTGACAAGATTTTGAAGTAGTTCAAAATGGAACAGTCAAAGAAAGAGTTCTTGCCTGTGTTACAAGGTATGAATTTGAGTAAGACTCAAATCCCGACCACGGTAGAAGACAGAAAGAGAATGAAAGTCATTCCCTATGCTTTTGCCATAGGTTCTATAAAGTATGCCATGCTGTGTACCAGATCTATTGTATACCCTACACTGAGTTTGGCAAGGGAGTACAATAGTGATCTAGGAGTAGATCACTGAACAGCGGTCAAAATTATCCTTAGTGGAATAAGGATATGTTTCTCGATTATGGAGGTGACAAAAGGTTCGTCGTAAAGGGTTACGTCGATGCAAGTTTTGACACTGATCCAGATGACTCTAAGTCTCAATCTGGATACATATTGAAAGTGGAAGCAATTAGCTAAAGTAGCTCCGCGCAGAGCATTGTAGACATAGAAATTTGCAAAATACATACCGATCCGAATTTGGCAGACCCATTGACTAAACTTCTCTCACAAGCAAAACATGATCACACCTTAGTACTCTTTGGGTGTTAATCACTTGGCGACGTGAACTAGATTACTGACTCTAGTAAACCCTTTGAGTGTTGGCCACATGGCGATGTGAACTATAGATATTACTCACATGGTGATGTGAACTATTGGTGTTAAATCACATGGCGATGTGAACTAGATTATTGACTCTAGTGCAAGTGGGAGAGTGAAGGAAATATGCCCTAGAGGCAATAATAAAGTTGTTATTTATATTTCCTTATATCATGATAAATGTTTATTATTCATGCTAGAATTGTATTAACCGGAAACTTAGTACATGTGTGGATACATAGACAAAACAGAGTGTCACTAGTATGCCTCTACTTGACTAGCTCATTGAATCAAAGATGGTTAAGTTTCCTAGCCATAGACATGAGTTGTCATTTGATTAATGGGATCACATCATTAGAGAATGATGTGATTGACTTGACCCATTCCGTTAGCTTAGCATTTGATCGTTTAGTATATTGCTATTGCTTTCTTCATGACTTATACATGTTCCTATGATTATGAGATTATGCAACTCCCGAATACCGGAGGAACACTTTGTGTGCTACCAAACATCACAACGTAACTGGGTGATTATAAAGGTGCTCTACAGGTGTCTCCGATGGTGTTTGTTGAGTTGGCATAGATCGAGATTAGGATTTGTCACTCCGATTGTCGGAGAGGTATCTCTGGACCCTCTCGGTAATGCACATCACTATAAGCCTGTCAAGCAATGTGACTAATGAGTTAGTTGCGGGATGATGCATTACGGAACGAGTAAAGAGACTTGCTGGTAACGAGATTGAACTAGGTATTGAGATACCGACGATCGAATCTCGGGCAAGTAACATACCGATGACAAAAGGGAATACCGTATGTTGTTATGCGGTTTGACCTATAAAGATATTCCTAGAATATGTGGGAGCCAATATGAGCATCCAGGTTCCACTATTGGTTATTGACCAGAAATGTGCCTCAGTCATGTCTACATAGTTCTCGAACCCGTAGGGTGATACGTTTCCGTCGTATCTACTTTTCCAAACACTTTTTCCCTTGTTTTGGACCCTAACTTAAATGATTTGAATGGAACTAACCCGGACTAACGCTGTTTTCAGGAGACTTTCCATGGTGTTATTTATGTGCAGAAACAAAAGTTCTCGGAATGACCTGAAACTCCACGGAACATCTATTTGGAAATAATAAAAAATCCTTGCCAAAGATGAAGACCAGGGGGCACACACCCTGTCCACGAGGGTGGGGGGGGGGCGCCCTCCCCCCTACCTCGTGGGCCCCCTGGAGCTCCTCTGATGCAACTCCAACTCTATATATTTGCTTTCGGGGAGAAAAAACTCAAGGAGAAGAAATCTTCACGTTTTACGATACAGAGCCACCGCCAAGCCCTAAAACCTCTCGGGAGGGCTGATCTGGAGTCCGTTCAGGGCTCCGAAGAGGGGGATTCATCGCCGTCGTCATCATCAACCATCCTCCATCACCAATTTCATGATGCTCACCGCCGTGCATGAGTAATTCCATCATAGGCTTGCTGGACGGTGATGGGTTGGATGAGATCTATCATGTAATCGAGTTAGCTTTGTTAGGGTTTGATCCCTAGTATCCACTATGTTCTCAGATTGATGTTGCTATAACTTTGCTATGATTAATGCTTGTCACTAGGGCCCGAGTGCCATGATTTCAGATCTGAACCTATTATGTTTTCATGAATATATGTGTGTTCTTGATCCTATCTTGCAAGTCTATAGTCACCTACTATGTGTTATGATCCGGCAACCCCGAAGTGACAATAATCGGGACCACTCCCAGTGATGACCATAGTTTGAGGAGTTCATGTATTCACTATGTGCTAATGCTTTGTTCCGGTTCTCTATTAAAAGGAGGCCTTAATATGCCTTAGTTTCCATTAGGACCCCGCTGCCACCGGAGGGTAGGACAAAAGATGTCATGCAAGTTCTTTTCCATAAGCACGTATGACTATATTCGGAATACATGCCTACATTACATTGATGAACTGGAGCTAGTTTCGTGTCACCCTATGTTATGATTGTTACATGATGAACCACATCCGGCATAATTCTCCATCACCGATCCAATGCCTACGAGCTTTTCCTATATTGGTTCTCGCTTATTTACTTTTCCGTTGCTACTGTTACAATCACTACAAAACACCAAAAATATTACTTTTGCTACCGATACTTTTGTTACCGTTACCACTACTATCCTATTACTTTGCTACTAAATACTTTGCTGCAGATATTAAGTTATCCAGGTGTGGCTGAATTGACAACTCAGTTGCTAATACTTGAGAATATTCTTTGGCTCTCCTTGTGTCAAATCAATAAATTTGGGTTGAATACTCTACCCTCGAAAACTGTTGCGATCCCCTATACTTGTGCGTCATCAAGACTATTTTCTGGCGCCGTTGCCGGGGAGCATAACTCTATTCTTTGAGTAACTTGGGATTTATATCTGCTGGTCACTATGAAGAACTTGAAAGATGCTAAGACAACAATTTATCCCTCAACTACGAGGGGAGGTAAGGAACTGCCATCTAGCTTTGCACTTGATTCACCTTCTGTTTTGAGTAAGCTTGCGACACCTAAACCTGCATCTACTATTCGTTCTGATATGTCGCATGTTATTGATGATGCCACTTCTTCTATGCATGATACTTTTGATGAAACTACTTCTATGCTTGATACTACTGTGCCCGTTAGTGAATTTCTTGATGAGCAAATTGCTAGGGCTAGAGAGAAAGAAATAATTGAAATTGATTGTATTGATGAAATTGATGATGAAGACTTGCCTGTTATTCCTGAGGGTTATGTTTTTGATAAAGAAGCTTCTACAGCTATTTTAGCTTGCAAAGATAGTTATGAGCTCAAGAAATTATTAGCTGAATGGAATAAGCAATCTCTTAATGATAGACTGAGGCCTGACCCTGCTTTTGCTACTTCACCTATTTGTGTTGCCGATAAGGATTATGAATTTTTTGTTGATCCTGGTATAATTACTTTGTGGCACATCTTACTACTGATGTGGCACATCTTACTAAATTAAATAATATAAAACTGTTGTGGCACATCTTACTAAATTAAATAATATAGCCACCCTGTTCACTAATGATGAGAGATCTCGCTACTTTTATATCCTTAAAATATTTCCGTTCTCATGAAAGGGTGATGCTAAGATATGGTTTAATTCCCTTGATCCTGGTTGTGTGCGTAGTCCCCAGGATATGATTTATTACTTCTCTGCTAAATATCTCCCTGCTCATAAGAAACAAGCTGCCTTGAGGGAAATATACAACTTTGTGCAAATTGAAGAAGAGAGTCTCCCACAAGCTTGGGGGAGGCTTCTCAAGTTACTTAATTCTTTGCCTGATCATCCTCTTAAGAAAAATGAAATACTTGATATCTTTTATAATGGACTAACCGATGCTTCTAGAGATTACCTGGATAGTTGTGCTGGTTCTGTTTTCAGGGAAAGAACACCGGATGAAGCTGAAATTCTATTGAATAATATGTTGACAAATGAAAATAATTGGACACTTCCCGAGCCAGCTCCTGAGCCAATTCCTAAGCCTATTCCTAAACCAACTCCGAAGAAGAGAGGTGTTCTATTTCTCAGTCCTGAAGATATGCAAGAGGCAAAGAAATCTATGAAAGAAAAAGGTATTAAAGATGAAGATGTTAAGAATTTACCTCCTATTGAAGAAATACATGGTCTTAATTTACCGCCTGTTGAAGAAACATATGATCTTAATCCATTACCTATTGAAGAATCTCATGGTCTTGATAACCCGACACAGGTAGTAAAGGTAAATTCTCTCTATAGATTTGATGAAGGTGATATTCCTCACTATAAGTCTGGTAGACAATGCTTAGAAGAGTTTGATAATTTTATTGTCAAACAAGAAAACTTCAATGCTTATTTTGGTAGACAATTGAAATACAATTCCGATACGCTTAAACACTTGGGTAATTACATGGCTGATGTTGGAGGTGAACTTAAACTCATTACTAAACATGATTCTATGGTTACCACTCAAGTAGATCAAGTACTTAAGGCTCAAAATGATTTTCTCAATGAAATGAATAGTAAGAAAAATGATTATGTTGTTAGAGTGGCTACTAGAACTGGTATAATGACTCAGGAACCCTTGTATCCTAAAGGCCACCCTAAGAGAATTGAGCAAGATTCTCAGATAAATAATATTGATGCACCTAGTCCTTCTATAAAGAATAAAAAGAAAAATGATAGGACTTTGCATGCTTCTAGTGAACCTATTGCCGAACCACCTGATAATCCAAATGATATCTCTATTTCTGATGCTGAAACACAATCTGGTAATGAACATGAACCTAGTGAAAATGTTAATGATGATGTTCATGATGATGATCAACCTAGTAATGATAATGATGTAGAAATTGAACCTGCTGTTGATCTTGATAACCCACAATCAAAGAATCAACATTATGATAAGAGAGATTTTGTTGCTAGGAAACATGGAAAAGAAAAGGAACCTTGGGTTCAGAAACCCATGCCTTTTCCTCCCAAACTGTCGTGGAATTGTCAAGGCAGATGTCCTTAGTGTGAGGACTTAGTCGCGAGGCCAACACATCTATGTGGTAGCTTGAGAGGGGTTGAGCGGAATCGAGATACGCAACACAAGATAAGGGTTTAGACAGCTTCGGGCCCCGGGAAACATCATCTGGTAATAACCCTACATGCTGTTTGTGGCTAGATCTCATTATGCTCATGAGGGAGTCGCCGTATAAGCCGGCTCCCCCTTTGTGTCTAGCCCTAGATATTGTTTCTTGTTGCCTGTCCTTCTTGGGGAGCCCTGCCCCTCCTTATATAAGTTAGAGGGGCGGATTACATGTGGAGTCCTAGTAGGACTAGGACTAGTCTATCTTTTCTTACAAGTTGAATACAAGTCCGGGTCTTGCTTCCTCGTAAAGGAAATATTCGTCATCCCTTTCCTCTTAAGCCGGCCCACAATAACATGAGCCGGCCTTCTGGGCCTTGGGCCTTGTCATCCATCTGACCCGCCCGCCGGGTTACTATGAGCCGCCAAGTCCGGGGGGATTACCCGTGAATCGCCAAGCTCCGGGCGGGTCATACTTCTGGTGGTTTACACCGGCGGGTATATCCCCGACATTAGCCCCCAGTTTAATTTGGATTTTATCCATGTTAAACTGATCTACAATATAAACACAAGAACACATTTGATAGGTTGTACTCCGGATTAAATATTCTTGTAAGCCGGCACCTGATCATCCTTAAGTCCTTGACATTTCTTCCTTGATATGTATCCATGATCTCATAGCAAATCTCCTTAGCAGATATGTCCCAATTTTACCAATGCAAAAGATCCAGATACTTCCTTTGAGAAATCTGGGTCAACAGGCCAGCTTTAGAGTCAATTTGCTGACATTGGTCTCTTGTTGAGAAATATTATAAGAAATAATCCATTTGAGTCGGTTTCCAAAGCTCCGGCTTAATAAACATATTGGACTCAAGATTCATCTAGTGATCCGCCAGTTTAAAGATGTAGAGGCTGGCTAGTTATAAATTCCTAAATTGCCGGCTTGTAAATATTGATAGCACCGGATCATAACTGTTGCCGACGCCGGGTCATAATTATTGGTGACACCGGATCATGATTGTTGCAAACACCGGGTCAATCTGACCTACTCAAAACTGAGAATTTGAAGATTTCCCCCCTTATATGTATATAACCTGTAGCCCCCAAGTGCCGGGTTGTCATGCTTGTAGCAACCTGGGACTTGTAATTGCCTTATGCTCATAAAACTTCAACTAGTGTAGCCCCCAAGGGCCGGGTCATTATGCAATAATGAGCAGGGACTTTGTAAATATTATCATGTAAACTGGAGCAGCAACGTGTAGCCCCCAAGGGCCGGCTCAGTAAGATATTACTGAGCTGGGACTTTGTATATAATTCATTGATAATAACATCATATGATGTAATCTCCACCATGGGGCTTGAACCGATGTCCACAAGGTTAAGAGCTTTGTGCTTTACCAACTGAGCAATGGATCCTTCAATATAATGGATTAAGACTTGTGTACCTTGAACTGTTGACAGGAGCAATTGGTAGCCCCCAAGGGCCGGCTCATTACGATGTGATGAGTCGGGTCTTCAATGAGGTGAGCAAAAATGACTTTGCATTAGCCCCCAAGTGTCATGGTGCATGCTTGCAGCGACATGAGACTTGCATATTTGATGTAACCTCAATTTGAATAATGTAGCCCCCAAGTGCCGGGTCGTATGCCTGCAGCGACTCGGGACTATTCCTTCCATTGTAGAATAAATCATATCCATTAATAAAATAATAGCCATTGCACCAAAGCGACTTTGAATACCTCATCTGTTGATAAGTAATTCCGGAGTTTTAAATACCCGGCGGCTCTTGGTCGATGGCGATTTAATACGCCTTCATTGTAAGCCGGAATTTTTATAACCCGGCGGCTTATAGCCTTTGAGAAAAATCCAGAACGGATAATCATTTTGAAGCATCAACTTTGGTAATGAGCTTGAACTTTAATCATTTATATGTCATATTTCTGCAAATCCTGCAAAGAGTTTAAACAACATATGCCCTGGCGACTTAGCGTCAAAGCCAGGGTGGGTCATAATATCTCACATATAACCACTGTGATATTGAATTTGTACTGCCGGTTCACATGACCCGTGCAGTAAGGGTGATAACCCAATCCTTAGAAGCCAATGCTTCCACATAGATGATGATTGTCATAAGCTGGCAACTTATAGTCAAAAGTCAAGCCGGGTTAAGCATAAAACACTTATATACATTTGAGATATAATCCAAAAAAGGTCTCAAGTCAAACCCAAAATTTTTCGCAAAAAGACTTTAAAACTTTAAGGCTTCTGATTCGTATATGATCAGAAAACCATTCCAAAGGGGTTGAGCTAAGATTCGAATACGATCATATAGCCCCCAGTGGCTCTGGTGTTGCCGATCAAGAGGGTACCGACAGCTATGTTCTCTTTGGTTCGAATACGACCTATGTTTGAACAGGAAGCCCCCAAATGACCTTGAGAGTTGTTTAACGACGCTGATTCGAATACGATCCACGTCGAACCCAAAAGAGGTTAAGCTATGATTCGGATACGATCAGGAAGCCCCCTAGTGAGTTTGGCATTGTGCCGATCAAGAGGGTACCAACAGCTATGTTCTCTTTGGTTCGAATACGACCTATGTTTGAACAGGAAGCCCCCAAGTGACCATATATTAGCATTGCACCGATCAAGAGGGTACCGACAGCTATGCTCAATGAGCAGGAAGGCCCCAAGTGACCATAATAAGATAAGCCGTAAGGCAGGATACCTATGTTTGAACCGCGCATCATGACAGCAAGTTCTTTTTGGCAACCTTTAATTTTCTTAGAACTCGAACTTGCGAGAGATTAATTCTTTTTGAACTGGAACTTTAAACCGGATTTGAAAGCTTCAAAAATTTGTGAGGGACAAATTTACCTTGAGCCAGATTTTGAACCGGATTTGAGAGCTTCAGTGCTTTGTGGGAGAAAGATGTCTCTTGAACCGGATTTTAAACCAGAGTCCTTATTTTGAGCCGGAAATCTTCTGACGGCTTTTAAATTTTCATCGATCTAGCAGTAATCTCCGGGGCCCGGATTATTTTTCCCTTCCATGACCCGGAGTTCTTGAATTCATTGAAACCGGCTAATTTTGCCAAGTCATACCATTGTAGCCCCCGAGTCTCAAGACGACTCGAGGAGTTGGCTTGAGATTCTCCATATTTGACCATAGCAGAAGGTATACATCATTGGCGTTTGATAGCGCGATGTGAATCCATAAAAGGTTGAGGTGACTGCGGCGGGCTATAAATGATCCCGTATGAGCCGTGTCAGCAACTCGGCCAATGGTTCCTTCCAATTGGCTGTTTGAAGTTAACCAAACTGTAGTGGCGGCGACTTGTGCACCTGCCCATTGAACCATCTAGTGCAGACGGCGGCTGATAATATATGATAATTTGCCTCTAATTTGTTGGAAGAAAACCGGGCTTCCCAAGTAGTGACTTGCTCATACTCAATAAACAGCTCGTCCAGACAAGTGCGGCTTGGTGTGTCGATGTAGACCAGGCCGTGAGAGACGGACGGTAAAGACGACCGTAACATCAGAGGCGGCATAGACAGATGAACCGGCCGTGGTGTTGTAAGCCGGTGCGGACGGGCAAGTTATCCTCCGCGTTATAAGCCGGTGCGAACGCGTGAACCGGCCGCGAGAGTGGATGGGCGAGTCGTCTGTGACGTTATAAGCCGGTGCGGTCGCGAGAGACGGCCACGGCGTTGTAAGCCGGTGTGGGAGTTTGTTGAATAACAACAACCACCTGTGCCGAACGATGTCGGCGTGCCTCCATCTCCACAGTATAATGCCACTTTGTAATGAATAATTCTCCTGCATATAAAAAATACCATAAAGCAGAGTAGTTGTGCTCAGAGTAATTAAAGTATACTAAGAAAATGTATAAGGAAAATAACACCTGATTTATTTTTTGGACGCATGTGGGCGTGGCCATTAGCGCGTAGTTGGTCTCCACATATGTGTATTCCATCCAATTTACGCAAACTGATCTCCGAAGAAAATCAGCCCAATACAAAGTACCAGCACTAGTCATGTTGGTTTATTCCTTAGATCTCTGCGGCCGGATTAGACATCAATCAGCACCAGCCTTCGTCTGCAAGTAGCACTTTGTTTCTTTGGATTTAATTAGCCCCCACTGCAGGAAACAGTAGCAGCGGCATCGATTCCCTCGGGACTTGAAGCTGGCGTTCCTCTGACACCGACGGTTTAAACGCGACGGTTCCAGCGTAGCGGAGTAGAACCCGCGAACGAGCGGATCTGGTGATAGCAGCCGGTGGTTTTAGTGTTGTAGGGCCAGCAAAGCGGCGACTCGGAAGATCGTTGGAAACGACGCAACAAAAAACGCCAGCAAAAACTCTTGAGCTGAATAGATCTGGGAGCATAAAATAGCACGAGCAGACCACATATGTTTTGTATAATGCAAATTTAATACGTAGAGCAATTTAACGGAGACGAGTGCACCTGATTACGTCCGTAGGCAGCGACTTTGAATACTCTGATTGCTTCTTCACGGTTTTTTTTCTTCTTTTTCCTTGGGGGATGAGACGTGTACCTCGGTTGAGGTAGTAGTAGTACAACAGACACGCACACGCGATCCTGGTGCTATTGGCTTCTGGCTGATTCACCGATGACCGCTGACCTCGTGCAGCAAGGATACCTGTACTGACGCGGGCCATTTCTAGCTCTTGAAGGGCCGGGTCAACCGCGGCGGATGCGAGCTGGGCCTAGGGACTCCGCGAGGGCGAGGCCAGCCGAGGCGAACCGTCCCATGTCGAAATAGTGAGGTGAAACCGAGTCCGTCTCATACGTCCTCCTCCAGGTTGTAGAAGCCCTTCCCTTAATTTTTTTTTTCAACAGCGACGAGGCGGGGCGACTCGTAAGTGGTTTTAATCATGGTACGTTGGCACCTTCCTCTGATGTCTTCACGTGATGGACATGATTTAGATCTTTGTTCTGGTTAGAGCTCATGTGCTAGAAGTAGCAGTAGTACTACTCCAAAAACAGACCTCGTAAAACACGCAACTAGCACTAGTACTTGACCGTGATCTCCGTGATTGTAGCAGCAGCAATGATTCAATCTTTCTTGGGGGTTGCTCCTGTTGCTGTTCGTTGTTTTTGTTTATTCAGCAAGTAGGCTAACAAATAATCCGACCAGACGTCGTCTCAGTCTGCCCTGCGGCTGCTGCAGTAGACATTGATTGGTCTACGGATTCGACGAGTCGCCGAGCCAGGTGCGGGGCGGCACGCACAAACCTTAAAATCTCTTCATCTCTGATCAATCTTGTATCTGTCAGCTCCAGAGCTAATTATAACTCCAATCACTAAACCATGGATATTGCCGGTTCTTTTTTCATCCGACGAATCGCGAGCTTCTTAATCCCTGTGAGAAATCCCTCCAAGAATTCAACACCACCGTGCGCGAGCCCTACGGTGGGCGCCAACTATCATGGAATTGTCACGGTAGATGTCCTTAGTGTGAGGACTTAGTCGCGAGGCCAACACATCTATGTGGTAGCTTGAGAGGGGTTGAGCGGAATCGAGAGACGCAACAAAAGACAAGGGTTTAGACAGCTTCGGGCCTCGGGAAACATCATCCGGTAATAACCCTACATGCTGTTTGTGGCTAGATCTCATTATGTTCATGAGGGAGTCACCGTATAAGCCGGCTCCCCCTTTGTGTCTAGCCCTAGATATTATTTCTTGTTGCCTATCCCTCTTGGGGAGCCCTACCCCTCCTTATATAAGTTAGAGGGGCGGATTACATGTGGAGTCCTAGTAGGACTAGGACTAGTCTATCTTTTCTTACAAGTTGAATACAAGTCCGGGTCTTGCTTCCTCGTAAAGGAAATATTCATCATCCCTCATCCGGCATAATTCTCCATCACCGATCCAATGCCTACGAGCTTTTCCTATATTGGTTCTCACTTCATTACTTTTCCGTTGCTACTGTTACAATCACTACAAAACATCAAAAATATTACTTTTGCTACCGATACTTTTGTTACCGTTACCACTACTATCCTATTACTTTGCTACTAAATACTCTGCTGCAGATATTAAGTTATCCAGGTGTGGCTGAATTGACAACTCAGTTGCTAATACTTGAGAATATTCTTTGGCTCCCCTTGTGTCGAATCAATAAATTTGGGTTGAATACTCTATCCTCGAAAACTATTGCGATCCCCTATACTTGTGGGTCATCATAGGGTCCACACGCTTAACGTTTGGTGACGACCGGTATTATTAGTTTATGTGTGTTGATGTACCGAAGGTAGTTCGGAGTACCGGATGAGATCGGGGACATAACAAGGAGTCTCGAAATGGTCGAGGCGTAAAGATCGATATATTGGACGACTATATTCGGACATCGAAAAGGTTCCGAGTGATTCGGGTATTTTTTCGGAGTACCGGGGAGTTACGGGAATACGGGGGAAGAAGTATTGGGCCTCATGGGCCAAGTGGTGGAAGAGAAGAGGCAGGACAAGGCAGGGTGCGCGGCCCCCCTAGCCCAAACCGAATTGGACTAGGGGGCCGGCCCCCCTTTCCTCCTTCCTCCCTCTCCTTCCTTCTCCCTCCCTTCCTCTTGGTGGACTCCTACTAGGACTTGGAGTCCTAGTAGGACTCCACACTTGGGCGCGCCTCTAGGGCCGGCCGGCCTTCCCTCCTCTCCTCCTTTATATACTGAGGCAAGGGGCACCCCATAGACACACAGGTTGATCAGTTGATCTTTTAGCCGTGTGCGGTGCCCCCCTCCACCATAATCCACCTCGGTCATATCGTAGCGGTGCTTAGGCGAAGCCCTGCATCGGTAGCATCATCATCACCGTCATCATGCCGTCGTGCTGACGGAACTCTCCCTCAAGGCTCTGCTGGATCGGAGTTCGTGGGGCGTCATCGAGCTGAACGTGTGCTGAACTCGGAGGTGCCGTGCGTTCGGTACTTGGATCGGTCGGATCGTGAAGACGTACGACTATATCAAACATGTTGTTCTAACGCTTTCGCTTTCGGTCTACGGGGGTACGTGGACAACACTCTCCCCTCTCGTTGCTATGCATCACCATGATCTTGCGTGTGTGTAGGAAATTTTTGAAATTACCACGTTCCCCAACACTTTTTGCCATTAGGACCAATTGGAATAGACTGGTCATCTCTTGGTGTTTCAACAAATTTCGATCATCCTTTTTCAATGGCCGATTTAACTATTTGACGAAATATGTTGCAATCCTCAAAATTATGCTTGAACGAATCGTGCAACTTACAATACATTCATCCATGGAAAGATGGCTCGACATTGTGATCAAGAATTCTAATATAATTACTTTTCACCAACAAATCAAATATTTGATCACACATGCTTGAATTGAAGGTATACTTCTTATTTTCTAGCCGATCTTACTGTGAGAAAGGCTTTGGAGGTAAGCAAATGAATAGTTCAGATTTGGACTCTTCCCATTCGGCTATGCAATGCATTTTGCTCTTATATCCGATGTCTTTCGATAAGATATCATAATGGCATCGGTTTTCACAAAAGAATTTAACCTTGGCTTTAAATTTCTGAAACGAAAATTGTTAGATCAAACATGTCTCAATTGAGACCAAATGCAAGCCAAGTAATAAATAAGCAAAACTACCCAATTATATATGAACTTTAGATAAAGTAATAGGGAAAGCCTTGGCTGCAACAATAAGTCACCATCGGTCTTTATAAATGGCACAATGGGTTGCCGATATGCTCGATAACAATTTTATTGCTAACACGTAAATTACCCTTCTTCATCGGTCTTTCAAAATTACTTATGAGGATTTTTCTAATAGATGCATCAACTATGAAGTTGCGACCAAATCTGGAAATAGGAATATTACTTGCTAGGCATACCTCTTCAAATATGTTGGGAGAGCATGATGGTGGTGTGACTTGAACAATATCTTGATCCATCTTTGGATGGCTCCCCAACTCCTTATCATCATCTTTTTCTTGATTCCATGCATCATTACTTTGAAGATCCTTGTCAGCCGAACTTTGTTTACCTACTTGTTCTTGTCCTTGAGGCTTGTCAATTTCTACGGCACGGAACTCATAGGGCAGGAAGTAGGTTCCATTAACTTCGGAAAAATCAAGCACCGCTGTTTTCCTATGCTTGCCATGCCCTTTCTCAGTGATGCTTTCCTCTTTGGATTTGATGGATTCGAAATATATACTACTTGATTTGGTTTTTTCAACCAAAGCACTTTTAGTTTTCGGATCATCATTCTTTTCACCGGTTATATCAATTGGCAAGGCTTCTTTTCTTTGAGCTAATTCCCTATCAATTCTCTCTTGGGGAAGTACTTGCACCCTATCGCGAAAAGCTTTAACTCCCCTCTCAATTTTAGCCCGCTCTAGATTAGTTTGCCCCCCAACGCTTTTAGGATCTTTCGGCAATGAACTGTTAGTGTTGCCGAAATTTTGCAACTGTGTAGGGGGTGTATAATATGCTGCAGTACTAGGTGGAGGTGTATGCACTGATGTATAACCATATGGTCTCTCGCCAATTCTATCAATTGATGAAGTTTCATCTTCTTGGAATACTCTAGCATTTATTGCAGCATAATCAGGAAACAACCCCTTTTCATATTTTTCAAGGCAAAGAGCACTAATCCTCTTGTTCTGTGCCAAGATCTTTTTTAATGCAGCCACAACCGCTTCTGGAAGGGATTGCTCCACGATACTTTCAGATTCTTTCGGCAATGATTCGTGAGTGTTGCCGAAATTCTCAAATTGCATAGAGCATGTATTATATACTACAATATTAGATGACGACACATGGGTTCCTTCAAAATTTACACTTATTTGGCTATGACCATGAAAGTGCGGGGCCGAATTATGAACATCTACAGTTGCGTACAGTGCTGAAAATTTACTAACAAGAGGTGTAGCATATGATGGTTGAGAGTAATTGGTCGAATAGCTAGTAGTAGCATGGCCAATTCTCCCATCCATTGGCATGGTTGAACTAGTATATTGCAAATTAGTTGTTGTTAAATAAAAAGGTGAAACACTTTGCCGCATGCCATTGGAAGTTCTTACACGAGGTGTTTCAACTTGATCGACCAAACTCATCATATCGTTCATCGGCATAACGATTTGTGGGGTTGCCGATGCATGAGAGTTGGAGTAGATATGGTACATGTTATTAGTATCATAAAAATTTGAAGCATGTAAATTACTTTGAATCGGCCTTTGCACATAATTAGATGCATGATTGAAAAAACTAGGGCTGGCCGATAGAGTATACTCATTGAACGATCTAGTAACACAATATGAATTGTTTGCATCTACAGTATGGAATTGGGTATTCATATTACCTTTGTGGATTGCAAACCCTAGATGACGATCTCTTCATAGCAAGAACGGGCTAGAGAACGTTCAAAGCTTCGTTCCCCAGCGGAGTCGCCAAAAAGTGTGTTCGCACACGAACATGTCACCGTGTACCCTCGACGCCGGGGGTGATACACCGCAGCTCACGACGAAGGAGACCCGACCGGCAGCGCGATACGCAGGACAGCCGGCGGATGCTCTTGAGGACCTGAAACCCCACACGCCCGGGAGGGACCCCGTCAGGGCGCGCGGCGTCTATGGGCTGCCCTAGGCCGACCTGATCGCCCCTAGGACCTCGAGGTTCGCCGCCCTGCAACAAGAAGAACGAACGAAGAACAAGGAAGAAGAAGAACAAGGGAGAAGGTAAAAGATAAAACGTGGTAGATGATTTTGTCAATTATGTGTTGTTCAATGGGCCATCACCTCTTATCTATGTAAGAGGCGGATGGACTTCCTGTACAAGAAAAGGACTTGCCTTGCCATCCAAATCATCAAAATCTAACCAAATTCAGACTTCTCACGACATTCGGCCCGGATGTCCGGCTCTAGGCCCGAATGATCCGGCCAAGCCCAGATTTTTGACAATAGTCCACTAATCGGGTTGTAACTTTTTTATATGAACTCGGATTAAGATGATTTGTATACCACAACCAATCGTTTCAACGAGACGCACAAGTTTGCAGTTGAACACTTTTTGATTTGAGGTCATCTTGAGGATGTTTTGGGAATTTTTATAAAGTCTGCAGCAGAAAAAGTTCTCCGGACGTACGGTCTTTGTCCGGACCGTCCGGCCTCTACCCGGATCATCTGGGACTACAGCCAGATCATCCGGCTTCATCTTTATGCTTCTATTCTTTGGTTCATTTGTTCGGCCCTCGGCCGGATGATCTGGATCCCGGTCCGGATGATCCGGCCATGTAGTGCTGTGGCGCACAATTTTGATTGTACAACTCGCATACGACCTCGGATGGGAACGATTTTTATATCAAAATCGTCCGCTTCGACGAGACGAAGAACTTTGCAGTTTTAAATTTCTCCATAAGCCATCTTAATTAGGTTTCATGCCACTCTTTAATCTGATGTCAATACTGTTGGGGAATGCAGTAATTTCAAAAAAATTCCTACGCACACGCAAGATCCATCTAGGTGATGCATAACAACGAGCGGGAGAGTGTGTCCACATACCCTCGTAGACTGAAAGAGGAAGCGTTTTATCAACGCAGTTGATGTAGTCGTACGTCTTCACGATCCGACCGATCCTAGCACCGAATATACGGCACCTCCGTGTTCAGCACATGTTCAGCTCGATGCATGACATCCCTCGTACTCTTCATCCAGTTGTGGCCGAGGGAGAGTTCCGTCAGCACGACGGCGTGGTGACGGTGATGATGAAGTTACGAGCGCAGGGCTTTGCCTAAGCACTACGAAGATATGACCGAGGTGTGTAACTGTGGAGGGGGCACCGCACACGGCTAAGAGATTGTCCATTGTGGCTTTGGGGTGTCCCCTGCCCACGTATATAAAGGAGGGAGGAGGAGGAGGCTGGCCTTAGAGGGGACGCACCAAGTGTGGGGAGTCCTGCTAGGACTCCCAAGTCCTAGTAGGATTCCCCTTTTCCTTTTCGGAGTAGGAGAGAAGAAAGAGGGAAAGAGAGAGGGATTAGGAAAGGGCAAGGGGGGCGCCACCCCCTTTCCCCTAGTCCAATTTGGACCCATGGGGGGCGCGCGGCTCCTTCCCTTTGGCCTGCCTCCTCTATTCCCGTATGGCCCAATAAGGCCCAACACTTCTCCCGGCGAATTCCCGCAACTCTCCGGTACTCCGAAAAATACCCAAATCACTTGGAACCTTTTCGATGTCCGAATATAGCCTACCAATACATCGATCTTTACCTCTCGACCATTTCAAGACTCCTCGTCATGTCCCCGATCTCATCCGGGACTCCAAACAAACTTCGGTCATCAAATCACATAACTCATAATACAAATCATCATCGAACGTTAAGCGTGCGGACCCTCGGGTTCGAGAACTATGTAGACATGACCGAGACACATCTTCGGTCAATAACCAATAGTGGAACCTGGATTCTCATATTGGCTCCTACATATTCTACAAAGATCTTTATCGGTCAAACCTCATAACAACATATGTTGTTCCCTTTGTCATCGGTATGTTACTTGCCTGAGATTCGATCGTCGGTATCCTCATACCTAGTTCAATCTCGTTACTGGCAAGTCTCTTTACTCGTTCCGTAATGTATCATCACGCAACTAACTCATTAGTCACAATAGTTGCAAGGCTTATAGTGATGTGCATTACCGAGAGGGCCCAGAGATACCTCTCCGATACACGGAGTGACAAATCCTAATCTCGATCTATGACAACTCAACAAACACCATCGGAGACACCTGTAGAGCATCTTTATAATCACCCAGTTATGTTGTGACGTTTGATAGCACACAAGGTGTTCCTCCGGTATTCGGGAGTTGCATAATCTCATAGTCTGAGGAACATGTATAAGTCATGAAGAAAGCAGTAGCAATGAAACTGTAACGATCATAATGCTAAGCTAATGAATGGGTCTTGTACATCACATCATTCTCCTAATGATGTGATCCCGTTCATCAAATGACAACACATGTCTATGGTTAGGAAACATAACCATCTTTGATAAACGAGCTAGTCAAGTAGAGGCATACTAGGGACACTTTGTTTTGTCTATGTATTCACACATGTACTAAGTTTCCGGTTAATACAATTCTAGCATGAATAATAAACATTTATCATGAAATAAGGAAATAAATAATAACTTTATTATTGTCTCTAGGCCAGATTTCCTTCAGTCTCCCACTTGCACTAGAGTCAATAATCTAGTTCACATCGCCATGTGATTTATCACCAATAGTTCATATCACCATATGATTAACACCCATAGTTCACATCGCCATGTGACCAACACTCAAAGGGTTTACTAGAGTCAGTAATCTTAGTTCACATCGCCATGTGATGAACACCTGAAGAGTAGTAAGGTGTGATCATGTTTTGCTTGTGAGAGAAGTTTAGCCAATGGGTCTTCCATATTCAGATCCGTATGTATTTTGCAAAGTTCTATGTCAACAATGCTCTGCACGGAGCTACTCTAGCTAATTGCTCCCACTTTCAATATGTATCCAGATTGAGACTTAGAGTAATCTGGATCAGTGTCAAAACTTGCATCAACGTAACCTTTTATGATGAACCTTTTGTCACCTCCATAATCGAGAAACATATCTGAGGGAGTCCTGGATTAGGGGGTGTCCGGGCAGCCGGACTATGACCTTTGGCCGGACTGTTGGACTATGAAGATACAAGATTGAAGACTTCGTCCCGTGTCCGGATGGGACTTTCCTTGGCGTGGAAGGCAAGCTTGGCAATACGGATATGCAGATCTCCTCCCATTGTAACCGACTCTGTGTAACCCTAGCCCCCTCCGGTGTCTATATAAACCGGAGGTTTTAGTCCGTAGGACAACAACAATCATACCATATGCTAGCTTCTAGGGTTTAGCCTCTCTGATCTCGTGGTAGATCTACTCTTGTACTACCCATATCATCAATATTAATCAAGCAGGAGTAGGGTTTTACCTCCATCGAGAGGGCCCGAACCTGGGTAAAAACTTAGTGTCCCTTGTCTCCTGTTACCATCCGCCTAGACGCACAGCTCGGGACCCCCTACCCGAGATCCGCCGGTTTTGACACCGACATTGGTGCTTTCATTGAGAGTTCCTCTGTGTCGTCATCTTTAGGCCCGATGGCTCCTCTGATCATCAACAGCGATGCAGTCCAGGGTGAGACTTTTCTCCCTAGACAGATCTTCGTGTTCGGCGGCTTTGCACTGTGGGCCAATTCGCTTGGCCATCTGGAGCAGATTGAAAGCTACGCCCCTGGCCGTCAGGTCAGATTTGGAAGCTTAAAATACACAGCCGATATCCGCGGAGACATGATCTTCGATGGGTTCGAGCCCCTGCCGAGTGCGTCGCACTGTCAGGATGGGCACGATTTAGCTCTGCCGCCGAACAGTGCCCTGGAGGCCGCACCCGCATCCGCTTTGACCTTTAATTCGGAGCCAACTGCGTCGACCGAGGGCGGGTGGCTAGACCCCGCCGCGGAGGCTGCAGTCTCAACGGCGATCGAGCCAAACACCAGCCTTATCCTTCACGAGGCCTGTGACTCCACATTGCCGGATTCTTCTCCAGACTCTGAACCCTCCGCGCCCCTGCCAATCGAATCTGATTGGGCACCGATCATGGAGTTCACCGTCGCGGATATCTTTCAGCAGTCACCCTTCGGCGACATACTGAATTCACTAAGGTCTCTCTCTTTGTCAGGAGAGTCCTGGCCGGATTATGACCGACAGGATTGGGATGCGGACGACGAAGAAATTCGACGCCCACCCACCACCCACTTCATAGCCACTGTCGATGATTTGAGCGACATGCTCGACTTCGACTCCGAGGACATCGACGGTATGGATGACGATGTAGGAGACGAACAGGAACCAGCGCCTATAGGGCACTGGAAAGCCACCTCGTCATATGACATATATATGGTGGACACACCCAAAGAAGGCAATGGCGACGGAGCAACCCAAGCGCCGACGTCAGCGGCTCCGCTCTAAGTCCCGCCAGAGCAAAAACAGTGATTCCAGCACAGGAGATAATAACACTCCGGACAGTGCCGAAGACAACCCCCTCCAGCAAGATTCAGCACAGGAGGATGGAGAAGCCAGCCCCCCTGAGAGAGCGGCAGACAGAGAGGAGGAGGATGATAATTACATGCCTCCCTCCGAAGACAAGGCAAGCCTCGATGATGACGAATTTGTCGTGCCTGAGGATCCCGTCGAGCAAGAGCGCTTCAAGCGAAGGCTTACGGCCACGGTGAGTAGCCTTAAGAAAAAAACAGCAGCAACTTAGAGCTGATCAAGACTTGCTAGCCGACAGATGGACTGAAGTCCTTGCGGCCGAGGAATACGAACTCGAATGCCCCTCCAAGAGCTACCCAAAACGCAGGTTGCTGCCCCGATTAGAGGAGGAAGCATCTAAACCTACATCTCTAGCGCATGGCGCGGCTGACCGGCCACCTCGTGGCCGCGACAGAGAGGCCTCTCGGCCCACAACTCAAGCCGCACCCCGGTGTCGCTCAAACAATACCAAGGTGTGGGGAAATGCGCTGGACCTGCGAGATATGTTGGAGGACAAAGCAAGGCAAACAAGATCGATCTATGGATCACGTGGGTGCCCCACGACACGAGACGATAACCATCACACCGGATACAGCAAAAGTAAATCCGGCCGGGCCGAACACAGCAGACAAAACTCATTTGAGCTACGTCGTGATATAGCCCAGTACAGAGGTGCCGCACATCCGCTATGCTTCATAGATGAAGTAATGGATCATCAAATCCCAGAGGGTTTCAAACCCGTAAATATTGAATCATACGATGGCACAACAGATCATGCGGTATGGATTGAGGACTATCTCCTTCATATCCACATGGCCCGTGGCGATGATCTACACGCCATCAAATACCTCCCACTCAAGCTTAAAGGACCAGCTCGGCATTGGCTTAACAGCTTGCCAGCAGAATCCATTGGTTGTTGGGAAGACCTGGAAGCCGCATTCCTTGACAATTTCCAGGGCACCTATGTGCGACCGCGAGACGCCGATGACCTGAGCCACATAATTCAGCAGCCAGAGGAATCGGCCAGACAATTATGGACACGGTTCCTAACCAAGAAAAATCAAATCGTCGACTGTCCGGACGCAGAGGCCCTAGCGGCCTTCAAGCATAACATCCGCGACGAGTGGCTTGCCCGGCACCTTGGACAGGAAAAGCCGAAATCTATGCAGCCCTCACGACACTCATGACCCGCTTTTGCGCGGGAGAAGACAGCTGGCTGGCTCACAGCAATAACATGTCAAAGAACCCTGGTAATTCGGATACCAAGGACAGCAATGGCAGGTCGCGTCGCAACAAGCACAAGCGCCGCATTAACAGTGACAATGCTGAGGATACGACAGTTAATGCCGGATTCAGAGGCTCCAAGCCCGGTCAGCGGAAAAAGCCATTCAAAAGAAGCACACCGGACCCGTCCAGTTTGGACCATATACTCGATCGCTCGTGTCACATACATGGCACCCCCGAAAAGCCAGCCAATCACACCAACAGGGATTGTTGGGTGTTCAAGCAGGCCGGCAAGTTAAATGCCGAAAACAGAGACAAGGGGCTACATAGCGACGATGAGGAGGAGCCCCGGCCGCCGAACAATAGAGGACAGAAGGGTTTCCCCCACAAGTGCGGACGGTGAACATGATATACGCAACCCACATCCCCAAGAGGGAGCGGAAGCGTGCGTTAAGGGACGTATACGCGTTGGAGCCAGTCACCCCAAAATTCAACCCATGGTCCTCCTGCCCGATCACTTTCGATCGCAGGGACCACCCACTATTATCCGCCACGGCGGATTTGCCGCATTGGTTCTAGACCATATTATCGACGGATTTCACCTCACTCGAGTCCTCATGGATGGCGGCAGCAGCCTGAACCTGCTTTATCAGGACACGGTGCGCAAAATGGGCATAGATCCCTCAATGATCAAACCCACAAAGACGACCTTTAAGGGTGTCATACCAAGTGTAGACGCCCATTGCACAGGCTCAGTCACACTTGAAGTGGTCTTCGGATCCCCGGATAATTTCCGAAGCGTGGAGTTAATATTCGATATAGTCTTGTTCCGCAGTGGCTATCACGCACTGCTCGAGCGAACCACATTTGCAAAGTTCAATGCGGTGCCGCACTATGCATACCTCAAGCTCAAGATGCCAGGACCTCTGGGAGACATTACGGTCAATGGAAACACCGAACGCTCTCTCCAAACGGAGGAGCACACGGCGGCCCTCGCAGCGGAAGTACAAAGCAGCCTCTCAAGCCAATTCTCCAGTCCGGCGATAAAACGTCCGGACACCGTCAAGCGCGCCCGGAGTAACCTACAACAAGACCGCCTGGCACGTTTCGAGCAAGCGTAGCAATGCGGCCCCAACCCCAGCCCTCGCGATACGGCAAAATCCGTGCTACGCGTACATAATTACGCTCTGAAAATACCATGGGCACAGGGGGAGGGGCACTATCATAGCACGCCCAAAATGTGGCTCAACCGCACTAGGGGCTACCGATTTTATCATTTTTTCTCATTAGGACTTTACTCTCCAGAAGACCTGATCGGCAGTACAATTGCCGAACACATGATACAACAACCAGGGAGGCAGAAACCTACGCCGCACTATGGAACTCCCAGGTGGTCTCTATAACAAGCAAAATACCTGTTTTACATGCCATTCCGCAGCTCGCCCCTGGAGGGGACATGTTAAATAGTCCCATCTCCTACTTACCACGCTATTTGTATCGTTCTGCTTTTAATGCACTTTTCTCGAATAGACAATGCTTAGCCTCAGTCTATTATTGCATTCTCTACTCATTCCTTTTTATGTATATATGTTCATTCATGACATTAAGCACCCGTACACTTTGGTACAGCCAATACGCCAGGGGCTCAAGCACCCCATAATATGGCATGAGAAGTCCGAACACTTTCATAAGTGCGGCACTCCGAACTTATAGCATTATATGCATCAGCTCCGAATCATGTCTTTGGTCAATAGTTGGGTTTGCCCGGCTCCCATGTTTTGGTACCTTACGTTCCGCTATATCGGCTAAGGTAGCACTA
Organism: Triticum urartu; assembly: GCF_003073215.2. Classification (NCBI taxonomy): domain Eukaryota; kingdom Viridiplantae; phylum Streptophyta; class Magnoliopsida; order Poales; family Poaceae; genus Triticum; species Triticum urartu. The sequence continues at coordinate 76,612,111 of NC_053028.1, read as the reverse complement.
GGAGAACTACTGCGATTGTCCCCCGGTTCAGCTGGGCTAAGCACCTCAGTAGAGAAAGCTAAAACTGACTGTCATGATAGGGTGAGAGCTAGTCGTTGTTTGAGAGGTTTCGAGTCCCTAAAGACTCATGCCGCTTAGAGCGAGGAGTCGGCTTTGTCCGGCCTAGGCATGTATAGCGCCCCGAACTCGGTCTTCCGAACACTAGGGGCTTCGCCGAAATTTAAAATTATAGAATTATCTGGCTAAGTGAGAGTGATAACGCATTATAGTCCGATTGCCTTGTTTTTTGTGCTGAGCACCTCCCTCGAAGGACCCAAAAATGGGAAAAAGAGTGCTCAGGTTTATCCCGAACACCCCAGCACTCGTGGCATGGGGGCAGAAGCCGAAAACTCGCCACCTCTTAGATTTAATAAACGGCCGCATAGAAGGTAATATTTTAAATTAAAACAAGCGTTGCATAGCGCATATGAACAAGTTTTCAGCGTACAGGATCACACGAGCGAGTTTACTCAAATATTACATCCTTGGAACATTCATCCGCCACAAGGCGGGCACCCTTCAGGACGCCCTCATAATACATCTCGGGGTGGCGATGCTCCTTGCCCTGCGGGTGGCCCGTCCTTCACCAGCTTCTCAGCATCCATCTTGCCCCAGTGTACTTTAGCACGGGCAAGCGCCCTACGGGCGCCCGCACGAGCACTTGATGACTTCAAGCCATGGACAGGCATCCGCCAGCCGCCTCACCAGCCCAAAGTAGCTCCCAGGCAGGGCCTCTCTCAGGCCACAGCCGGACTATGAGACCCTTCATGGCCTGTTCGGCCACCTATGAAGCTCGACCAGTTGCTTCAGCTGGTCGCTCAAGGGCACCGGGTGTCCGGTCTCAGCATACTGAGACCAGAACACCTTCTTCGTCGAGCTCCCTTCCTCGGCCCGGTAGTAGGTGCAGCATCGGACACGCTGCGGGGCAAATCTGCGAACGCTCCTGGAGAGCTCCGGACTCGGGTAAGTAACAAGTAATTCACTTTCACATGCTTTCTTTGCATAATGAAGGCCTTACCCCAGCTATCTTCTTCATCGCCTCAATTTCCTGGAGGGCTTTTTGGGCTTCGGCCTTGGCAGACTTGGCGCTCTCGAGGGCCGCAGCGAGCTCGGACTCACGAGTCTTCGAGTCAAGCTCCAAACTCTCATGCTTTTTCACGAGAGCCTGGAGCTCTTGCTTGCACCTTGGCAACCCGCGCCTCTTGTCTCCCCCGCTCGCTGCAGCTCCGTGGCCGCTTATCTTTCGGCCTCAGTAGTGCTTTCTTCAGGGTCGCCACCTCGGTCGTGGCCCCTAGCACATCAATAACGATCCTAATCATTTTTTGCAACTGCAATTTTTTTATATACACAACAAATAGACAAGGCATTACGTACCTTGGTTCTCCTCGTGAAAGCACAAGTGCTCCCTGGGTGGTTTTGGTAATTAATGTCAACATATCTCTTGTTGGACTAACACTTTACCTAGTATGTTTCAGATAAGTTCAACAATGGAGTGGCATGAACTAGAGGATGTGGAACCCCTTCAAGATGCTAAGGGACAAAGGATTGGCTCAAGCTTCAAGATCAAGACTCTACATTTTCTATTTTATTGATCCAAGATCACATTGAGTCTATAGGAAAAGCCAATACTATCAAGGAGGGATGAGGTGTTGTTTAATGAGCCTCTTGCTTCATGTGCTTAGTGATATGCTCCAAAACCCTCAACTATCTTCCCACATCCACATATGACCTAAACCAAAAGTTAAACTCGGCCCCACCGATTCCTTCTATCCGGTGCCACCGAGTTCCACATGTCATAGCCACTGCCACAAACCCTAGCAAATCGGTTTCACCGATAGGGATCTCGGTCTCACCGAGATGGGATTACAATCTCACTGTGTATGTCCATTGCCAAAATCGGTCTCACCGAGTTTGAGCAATCGGTACTACCAAGATTACAATGCAAACTCTCTGGTTAGCTTATTACCACAATCAGTCTCACCGAGTTTGTGTAATCGGTCTCACCGAGTTTGCCTGACCAACTCTCTGGTTATCTTATTACCAACATCGGTCCCACCGAGTTTGTGTAATCGGTCACACCGAGATTACGTTATGCCCTAACCCTAACCATATCGGACCTACCGAGTTGCATCTCAGTCCCACCGAAAATCCTAACGGTCACTAGGTTTGCTAAATCGGTCCGACCGAGTTTAACGATTCGGTCCCACCGAGTTTGGCAGATTGTGTGTAACGGTTAGATTTTGTGTGGAGGCTATATATACCCCTCCACCCACTCTTCATTCGTGGAGAGAGCCATCAGAACATGCCTACACTTCCAATACATATTTTATGGGAGAGAACTACCTTCTCATGTGTTGAGCTCAAGATATTCCATTCCAACCATATGAATCTTGATCTCTAGCCTTCCCCAAGTTGCTTTCCACTCAAATCTTCTTTCCACCAAATCCAAATCCTGTGAGAGAGAGTTGAGTGTTGGGGAGACTATCATTTGAAGCACAAGAGCAAGGAGTTCATCATCAACACACCATTTGTTACTTCTTGGAGAGTGGTGTCTCCTAGATTGGCTAGGTGTCACTTGGGAGCCTCCGACAAGATTGTGGAGTTGAACCAAGGAGTTTGTAAGGGCAAGGAGATCGCCTACTTCGTGAAGATCTACCGCTAGTGAGGCAAGTCCTTCGTGGGCGATGGCCGTGATGGAATAGACAAGGTTGCTTCTTCGTGGACCCTTCATGGGTGGAGCCCTCCGTGGACTCGCGCAACCGTTACCCTCCGTGGGTTGAAGTCTCCATCAACGCGGATGTACGATAGCACCACCTATCGGAACCACGCCAAAAACATCCGTGTCTCCAATTGCGTTTGAATACTCCGAACCCTTCCCTTTACATTCTTGCAAGTTGCATGCTTTACTTTCCGCTGCTCATATACTCATTGCATGCTTGCTTGATATGTATTGTGTTTGTTAAACTTGTGCCTAAACTCCACCTAAACTTAAGAATATTAAAAACTCCAACTTTTGGTACTTAGTGTCTAATCACCCCCCTCTAGACACCTCTTCTCGATCCTTTCAATTGGTATCAGAGCTTTGGCCTCCATTGCCTTGGTTTAAATACCTTCGGAGGAAGATGGATGTGTTTACTTTGGGGAGTCTTAGACATAGAGTGCCCATTCTTGATGGAGAGTATTTTCATGAGTGGAAAAATGAAATGCTTGAGATTTTCAATGAATATCATTTGAACAAGTACATTGCTAGTCCTTGTGCACCTCATATTGATCCCTTGCACCCTACCCTAGAAGAGGATATTGACATGATTCGCAATCTTAGAACTATTGAGCTCATCATTAGAGGATTGCCCAAAAATTTGATTGCTAGTTTGCCTACTCTTGATTGTGCCTACACTATATGGAAATTTCTTGAGGAACGATTTCCCGATTATTCCTTAAAGAATTTAGACGAAATTCTCCATAAGTCTATTTCCTTGAGTAAGATGAACTCTAGTGATCCTAGTTTTGGTGATTGTCTTTTTGAGCTCACCAATCTCATGCGTGCTAAAGGAAACGTTGGAATCATTAGTGATATCATATCCGAAACTATTAGAATTCATAAAGGTAACTACTTTGATGATCATTTATCTAATGAATTACCCTCTCTAGGAATTGATCAATCACAAGATGATGTTGAACATGGATACTATGATGAAGATGATGATAGTGACTATGATCTTGATGATGCAATGAGACATTTTGGTCTTATGGCAAATCTTCGCGGCTACATGGCTGGAGGAAAGGAATGGGTCCTTGATAGTGGATGTGCTGATCATATGATCGGAGCTAAAGAGATGTTCTGTGAGCTTGCTGAAAACGATGACCCTCGAAACTATGTCACCTTTGGTGATAATTCAAAGGGTAAGGTGGTTGGCCTTGGTAAGGTGGCCATCTCACATGATAGCTCCATACAAAATGTCATGCTCGTTGAATCCCTTGGATACAATTTACTTTCAGTTTCTAGACTTGCGGATTTCGGTTTCAATGTCTTATTCACTGAAGTAGATTGCCAAGTGTTTCGTAGAGACAATCATAAAATGGTCTTTACCGGTATACGTAGAGGAGATCTTTACATTGTTGATTTCACTAAAAAGGCTCAACCTAAAACTTGCTTAATTGCTAAATCTTCTAAAGGCTGGTTGTGGTATAGAAGACTAGGTCATGTTGGAATGTGAAATCTTGATAAGCTTATTAAAGGTGATCATATCCTTGGAATAAAAGATGTCATATTTGACAAGGATAGACTTTGTAGTGCTTGCCAAGCAGGAAAACAAGTTGGAGGAAGTCATAGCGCAAAGAACATCATGACTACAAGAAGACCACTCGAGCTACTTCACATGGATCTCTTTGGTCCAAATGCATACAAGAGTCTCGGTGGTAACTCACTTGGTCTAGTCATAGTTGATGATTTGTCAAGCAGGCTCAGTCACACTTGAAGTGGTCTTCGGATCCCCGGATAATTTCTGAAGCGAGGAGTTAATCTTTGATATAGTCCTGTTCTGCAGTGGCTATCACGCACTGCTCGAGCGAACCACATTTGCAAAGTTCAATGCGGTGCCGCACTATGCATACCTCAAGCTCAAGATGCCAGGACCTCGGGGAGTCATTACGGTCAATGGAAACACCGAACGCTCTCTCCGAAGGGAGGAGCACACGGCGGCCCTCACAGCGGAAGTACAAAGCAGCCTCTCAAGGTAATTCTCCAGTCCGGCGATAAAACGTCCGGACACCGTCAAGCGCGCCCGGAGTAACCTACAACAAGACCGCCTGGCACGTTCCGAGCAAGCGTAGCAATGCGGCCCCAACCCCAGCCCTCGCGAAACGGCGAAATCCGTGCTACGCGTACATAATTACACTCTGAAAATACCATGGGCACAGGGGAAGGGGCACTATCACAGCACGCCCAAAATGTGGCTCAACCGCACTAGGGGCTGCCGATTTTATCATTTTTTCTCATTAGGACTTTACTCTCCAGAAGACCTGATCGGCAGTACAATTGCCGAACACATGATACAACAACCAGGGAGGCAGAAAGCTACGGCGCACTATGGTACTCCCAGGTGGTCTCTATAACGAGAAAAATACCTGTTTTACATGCCATTCCGCAGCTCGCCCCTGGAGGGGACATGTTAAATAGTCCCATCTCCTACTTACCACGCTATTTGTATCGTTCTGCTTTTAATGCACTTTTCTCTAATAAACAATGCTTAGCCTCAGTCTATTATTGCATTCTCTACTCATTCCTTTTTATGTATATATGTTCATTCATGACATTAAGCACCCGTACACTTTGGTACGGCCAATACGCCAGGGGTTCAAGCACCCCATAATACGGCGTGAGAAGTACGAACACTTTCATAAGTGCGGCACTCCGAACTTATAGCATTATATGCATCAGCTCCGAATCATGTCTTTGGTCAATAGTTGGGTTTGCCCGGCTCCCATGTTTTGGTACCTTACGTTCCGCTATATCGGCTAAGGTAGCACTGGGAGAACTACTGCGATTGTCCCCTGGTTCAGCTGGGCTAAGCACCTCAGTAGAGAAAGCTAAAACTGACTGTCATGATAGGGCGAGAGCTGGTCGCTGTTTGAGAGGTTTCGAGTCCCTAAAGACTCATGCCGCTTAGAGCGAGGAGTCGGCTTTGTCCGGCCTAGGCGTGTATAGCGCCCCGAACCCGGTCTTCCGAACACTAGGGGCTTCGCCGAAATTTAAAATTATAGAATTCTCTGGCTAAGTGAGAGTGATAACGCATTATAGTCCGATTGCCTTGTTCGTTGTGCTGAGCACCTCCCTCGAAGGACCCAAGAATGGGAAAAAGAGTGCTCAGGTTTATCCCGAACACCCCAGCACTCGTGGCATGGGGGCAGAAGCCGACGACTCGCCATCTCTTAGATTTAATAAACGGCCGCATAGAAGGTAATATTTTAAATTAAAACAAGCGTAGCATAGCGCATATGAACAAGTTTTCAGCGTACAGGATCACACGAGCGAGTTTACTCAAATATTACATCCTTGGAACATTCATCCGCCACAAGGCGGGCACCCTTCAGGACACCCTCATAGTACATCTCGGGGTGGCGATGCTCCTTGCCCCGCGGTGGCCCGTCCTTCACCAGCTTCTCAGCATCCATCTTGCCCCAGTGTACTTTAGCACGGGCAAGCGCCCTACGGGCGCCCGCACGGAGCAGTTGATGACTTCAAGCCATGGACAAGCATCCGCCAGCCGCCTCACTAGCCCAAAGTAGCTCCCAGGCAGGGCCTCTCCAGGCCACAGCCGGACTATGAGACCCTTCATGGCCTGTTCGGCCACCTTATGAAGCTCGACCAGTTGCTTCAGCTGGTCGCTCAAGGGCACCGGGTGTCCGGTCTCAGCATACTGAGACCAGAACACCTTCTTCGTCGAGCTCCCTTCCTCGGCCCGGTAGTAGGTGGCAGCATCGGACACGCTGCGGGGCAAATCTGCGAACGCTCCTGGAGAGCTCCGGACTCGGGTAAGTAACAAGTAATTTACTTTCACATGCTTTCTTTGCATAATGAAGGCCTTACCCGCCGCTATCTTCTTCATCGCCTCAATTTCCTGGAGGGCTTTTTGGGCTTCGGCCTTGGCAGACCTGGCGCTCTCGAGGGCCGCAGCGAGCTCGGACTCACGAGTCTTCGAGTCAAGCTCCAAACTCTCATGCTTTTTCACGAGAGCCTGGAGCTCTTGCTGCACCTTGGCAACCCGCGCCTCTTGTCTCCCCCGCTCGCTGCACTCCGTGGCCGCTTTATCTTCGGCCTCGGTAGTGCTTGCTTCAGGGTCGCCACCTCGGTCGTGGCCCCTAGCACATCAATAATGATCCTATCATTTTTTGCAACTGCATATTTTTTATATATACACAAATAGACAAGGCATTACGTACCTTGGTTCTCCTCGAGTGAAAACACAAGTGCTCCCTGGGTGGTTTTGGTAATTAATGTCAACATATCTCTTGTTGGACTAACACTTTCACCTAGTATGTTTCAGATAAGTTCAACAATGGAGTGGCATGAACTAGAGGATGTGGAACCCCTTCAAGATGCTAAGGACAAAGGATTGGCTCAAGCTTCAAGATCAAGACTCTACATTTTCTATTTTATTGATCCAAGATCACATTGAGTCTATAGGAAAAGCCAATACTATCAAGGAGGGATGAGGTGTTGTTTAATGAGCCTCTTGCTTCATGTGCTTAGTGATATGCTCCAAAACCCTCAACTATCTTCCCACATCCACATATGACCTAAACCAAAAGTTTAAACTCGGCCCCACCGATTCCTTCTATCCGGTGCCACCGAGTTCCACATGTCATAGCCACTGCCACAAACCCTAGCAAATCGGTTTCACCGATAGGGATCTCGGTCTCACCGAGATGGGATTACAATCTCACTGTGTATGTCCATTGCCAAAATCGGTCTCACCGAGTTTGAGCAATCGGTACTACCAAGATTACAATGCAAACTCTCTGGTTAGCTTATTACCACAATCAGTCTCACCGAGTTTGTGTAATCGGTCTCACCGAGTTTGCCTGACCAACTCTCTGGTTATCTTATTACCAACATCGGTCCCACCGAGTTTGTGTAATCGGTCACACCGAGATTACGTTATGCCCTAACCCTAACCATATCGGACCTACCGAGTTGCATCTCAGTCCCACCGAAAATCCTAACGGTCACTAGGTTTGCTAAATCGGTCCGACCGAGTTTAACGATTCGGTCCCACCGAGTTTGGCAGATTGTGTGTAACGGTTAGATTTTGTGTGGAGGCTATATATACCCCTCCACCCACTCTTCATTCGTGGAGAGAGCCATCAGAACATGCCTACACTTCCAATACATATTTTATGGGAGAGAACTACCTTCTCATGTGTTGAGCTCAAGATATTCCATTCCTACCATATGAATCTTGATCTAGCCTTCCCAAGTTGCTTTCCACTCAAATCTTCTTTCCACCAAATCCAAATCCTGTGAGAGAGAGTTGAGTGTTGGGGAGACTATCATTTGAAGCACAAGAGCAAGGAGTTCATCATCAACACACCATTTGTTACTTCTTGGAGAGTGGTGTCTCCTAGATTGGCTAGGTGTCACTTGGGAGCCTCCGACAAGATTGTGGAGTTGAACCAAGGAGTTTGTAAGGGCAAGGAGATCGCCTACTTCGTGAAGATCTACCGCTAGTGAGGCAAGTCCTTCGTGGGCGACGGCCGTGATGGAATAGACAAGGTTGCTTCTTCGTGGACCCTTCTTGGGTGGAGCCCTTCATGGACTCGCGCAACCGTTACCCTCCGTGGGTTGAAGTCTCCATCAATGTGGATGTACGATAGCACCACCTAGTGGAACCATGCCAAAAACATTTGTGTCTCCAATTGCGTTTGAATACTCCAAACCCTTTCCCTTTACATTCTTGCAAGTTGCATGCTTTACTTTGCGCTGCTCATATACTCATTGCATGCTTGCTTGATATGTATTGTGTGTGTTAAATTTATGCTCAATCTCCACCAAAACTTAAGGATATTAAAAATTGCAACTTTTGGCACTTAGTGTCTAATCACCCCCCCTCTAGACACCTCTTCTCGATCCTTTCAATTGGTATCAGAGCTTTGGCCTCTATTGCCTTGGTTTAAACACGTTTGGAGGAAGATGGATGTGTCTACTTTAGGGAGTCTTAGACATAGAGTGCCCATTCTTTATGGAGAGTATTTTCATGAGTGGAAAAATGAAATGCTTGAGATTTTCAATGAATATCATTTGGACAAGTACATTGCTAGTCCTTGTGCACCTCATATTGATCCTTTGCACCCTACCCTAGATGAAGATATTGACATGATTCGCAATCTTAGAACCATTGAGCTCGTCATTAGAGGCTTGCCTAGAAACTTGATTAGATGTTTGCCTACTCTCAAGTGTGCCTATACTATATGGAAATTTCTTGAGGAACGATTTCCCGATTATTCCTTCAAAAATTTAGACGGAATTCTCCATAAGTCTATTGCTTTGAGTAAGATGAACTCTAGTGATCCTAGCTTTGGTGATTGTCTATTTGAGCTTACCAATCTCATGCGTGCTAAAGGAAATGTTGGAATCATTAGTGATATCATATCTGAAGCTATTAAAATTCATAAAGGTAACCACTTTGATGATCCTTTATCTAATGAATTACCCTCTCTTGGAATTGATCAATCACAAGATAATGTTGAACATGGATATTATGATGAAGATGATAGTGAATATGATCTTGATAATGCAATGAGACATTTTGGTCTTATAAATCTTCGCGGCTACATGGCTGGAGGAAAGGAATGGGTCCTTGATAGTGGATGTACTGATCATATGACCGGAGATGAAGAGATGTTCCGTGAGCTTGCTGAAAATGACGGCCCTCGAAAATATGTCACCTTTGGTGATAATTCAAAGGGTAAGGTGGTTGGCCTTGGTAAGGTGGCCATCTCACATGATAGCTCCATACAAAATGTCATGCTCGTTGAATCCCTTGGAAACAATTTACTTTCAGTTTCTAGACTTGCGGATTTCGGTTTCAATGTCTTATTCACTGAAGTAGATTGCCAAGTGTTTCGTAGAGACAATCATAAAATGGTCTTTACCGGTATACGTAGAGGAGATCTTTACATTGTTGATTTCACTAAAAAGGCTCAACCTAAAACTTGCTTAATTGCTAAATCTTCTAAAGGCTGGTTGTGGTATAGAAGACTAGGTCATGTTGGAATGTGAAATCTTGATAAGCTTATTAAAGGTGATCATATCCTTGGAATAAAAGATGTCATATTTGACAAGGATAGACTTTGTAGTGCTTGTCAAGCAGGAAAACAAGTTGGAGGAAGTCACCGCGCAAAGAACATCATGACCACAAGAAGACCACTCGAGCTACTTCACATGGATCTCTTTGGTCCAAATGCATACAAGAGTCTCGGTGGTAACTCATTTGGTCTAGTCATAGTTGATGATTTTTCAAGATTTACGTGGGTGTTCTTTCTTGATGACAAGTCGCAGGTCCAAAAGATCTTCAAAAACTTCGCCAGGAAGGCCCAAAATCAGTTTGACGTGAAGATCAAGAAGGTTCGGAGACAACGGAACGGAGTTCAAGAATGCAAATGTGGACACCTTTCTTGACGAAGAAGGGATTTCACACGAGTTCTCGGCTACGTACACACCTCAACAAAATGGAGTTGTTGAGAGGAAGAACCGGACTCTTATCGAGATGGCAAGAACAATGCTTGATGAGTACAAAACGCCAAAGCACTTTTGGGCGGAAGCGGTTGAGACAGCTTGTCATGCAACAAATCGCTTGTATCTTCACAAGCTACTCGGCAAGACGACATACGAGATCCTCACCGGTAACAAACCCCAAGTTGGATACTTTTGAGTATTCGGCTCAAAGTGCTACATTCTTGATAAGCATCATCGTTCTAAATTTGCTCCTAAATCTCATGAAGGTTTCCTACTTGGTTACGGCTCAAACTCTCACACTTACCGTGTCTACAACAATTTCACCCGAAAGGTTGAAGAGACGGTAGATGTGAAGTTTGATGAATCTAACGGCTCGCAAGTAGAGCAATTGCCAATTGATGTAGGAGACAAAGACCCTTCGGAAGCAATTCAAGACTTGTCCGTTGGCAAGATTCGTCCAACGGAAATGAAGGAGAGTACCTCGTCCGTGCAAGTGGAAGCTTCTACCTCACGACAAGGTGAACCAAGAGTTGATACGGAAGCATCCACAAGTGGGACACGCCAGGATGAAGAAAACGAGGAAGTACACCAAGATGAACATCAACAACCTCCTTCTCCACCACGAAAAGAGAACGACAATGTCAACAATGAAGAAGGCCAAGAAGAAGAACAAGATGAAAAGGATGTTCTACCCCGACCCAAGCAAAAGCTTACACGAGTTCGAGCAAGAATTGCCAAAGATCATCCCGTCGAGCAAATCTACAAAGATATCCAAACCGGGAGAATCACTCGCTCTAAAACTCGTTTAGCTAACTTTTGTGAACATTACTCATTCATCTCTAGCATTGAACCTATGAAGGTTGAAGAAGCATTGAAGGATCCGGATTGGATAAATGCTATGCATGAAGAGCTACACAACTTTGAGAAATCAAGTGTGGACATTGGTCGAGAAGCCCGACAACAACCACAACATCATTGGTACCAAATGGGTGTTTCGCAACAAGCAGGATGAAGATGGACAAGTGGTTCGCAACAAAGCACGTCTCGTCGCCCAAGGCTACACACAAGTTGAAGGTATGGACTATGGTGAGACATATGCTCCCGTTGCTAGACTTGAGTCCATTCGCATCTTACTTGCCTATGCTAATCACCATGATATCACCTTGTACCAAATGGACATTAAAAGTGCTTTTCTAAATGGAAAAATTGAAGTGGAAGTTTATGTTAAGCAACCTCTCGGCTTTGCTAATCCTAAGAAACCTAATCATGTTTACAAACTTCACAAAGCTCTTTATGGTCTTAAACAAGCTCCTAGAGCATGGTATAAATGCTTGACCAAGTTCCTTACTGAAAAAGGCTTTGAAATTGGTAAAATTGATTCTACTCTTTTTACTAAAAGGGTTAATGGAGAACTATTTGTGTGCAAAATTTATGTTGATGATATCATATTTGGTTCAACTAACCCTCATTTTAGTGAGAAGTTTGGAAAACTACTGTCGGAGAAGTTTGAGATGTCTATGATGAGTGAACTCAAATTCTTTCTCGGTTTGCAAATCAAGAAAACTAAGGAAGGTACTTTTGTCTCTCAAACAAAGTACACCAAAGACTTATTCAAGAAGTTCAATATGCAAGAATGCAAAGGTATGACTACACCCATGCTACTAGTGGACATCTTGATTTGACCAAAGATGGTGAACCGGTTGATCAAAAAGTTTATCGCTCTATGATTGGTTCATTATTATATCTATGTGCCTCTCGTCTTGATATTATGCTAAGTGTGTGCATGTGTGCATGATATCAAGCTGCTCCTAAAGAATGTCATCTTAAGGTTGTGAAAAGGATAGTGAGATACTTAATTCATACACCAAATTTTTGCATTTGGTATCCTAAGAGGTCATCTTTTGATCTTGTTGGCTACTCCGACTCGGACTATGCCGGAGACAAGGTTGATAGAAAGTCCACCTCGGGTACTTGTCAATTCCTTGGTAGATCTCTTGTGTCTTGGTCTTCCAAGAAACAAAACTCGGTATCCTTATCCACCGCCGAAGCGGAATACATTGCCGCTGGTTCATGTTGTGCTCAATTACTTTGGATGACCCAAACTCTTAAAGATTATGGGATATATGTGAAACATGTTCCATTGCTGTGTGACAATGAAAGTGCTATTAAGATTGCTCACAATCCCGTGCAACACTCTCGAACTAAGCATATTGAAGTTCGTCATCATTTCATTCGAGATCATGTTGCCAAAGGGGACATTAACCTTAAGCATGTTCGCACCGATAAGCAATTAGCGGATATATTCACTAAACCACTTGATGAGAAAGTGTTTTGCAGGTTGAGAGGTGAATTGAACATCATTGATGCTTCAAACTTGGAGTAGGAACTCCATTTGATACATGCGGGGCATGAGCCTATGATTAATCCTCGATATTTCTCTTATGATGCTATTCACATGTCTTGGATATATTTGTACCTCGCATGTTATCTAACCCATGTAGGTACTTGGTTGAATCTAAATCTATGAGATTGCAACTCACTCACATCTTGAGCAATCTCTACATCACCAAGTTCTACATAATGGTGGTTGAAGACAAGGAAGCACGAAACCATTCAAACATATCCTTTGGAAAATTCTATGTCGAGTCTCATGATTGTCATTTTGGATACACAAGTGCTTTTCCTTGCAAGACTAACCCATGTAGGTAGATGAACTCAAACTCCAAGTGGTGCTCCCAACTCTTGATGAACTACATCGACCTTGAGCAACCCACACAAGTTCAACTACATGAGCAAGATCAACACCACCACCCAAGGTATGTTATTCCATCTTAGAGAAGCTTTACTCCAAGTCATGAGTCAAAGAAACTCGACAAGATGTGAATACATCAAGATGCTTAAACGAAAAATGGCAACCCCATTTTGAGCTTAAACGATGAGTATGACCTATAATCAAGTGCTCTCACTTGACTTCTAAGTCAATATACTCTAACATAGGTGACTTCGTCGCCGCCCAACTCTAGATGAAGTTCTCTTGTGTTCCTTTCTGTGTTATTGCATTTGTTTCTTGCATATGTGTTCCCCTTTTTTTTAAAAACTTCATCTAGAACCTTTAGTTTCTTTTCTTTGCTTTTTGTTCTGCATTTTCTGCATCCAATTCATTGCAAATCTTTCAGTTAATTCCTTGCAAATCCTTGTGAGATCTTATTTGTCTAGTGAGCTGAGGTGACAAGTGGTTTCACTCTGATAAACTCGGTCACACCGGTTTGTACTCTTCGGCCTAACCGAAATCATTCGGTGCAACCGAAGCACACAACTCGGAGTCACCGATTTCATCACAGGAAAACCAACTTGACACTTATTCCTAATTTCTGTTTGCTCCAGCTCCACTCAACGATTCTTGTCCTCTACCAACATCATGTTAGACATGCTGCTTTGCTCTGTGACTCGAGGACCAACCCATTTGTATCACATGTCCAGAAGACCCTTCTTGGAAATTGATGTCAAAGGGGGAGAGAGATCACATCAAAGCTAAATCTTTCCTATAGGGGGAGAAAGAGAGAATACTCAGGGGGAGAGAAAGTAATATCATCAATGACCCCAGTGAAGGAAATATGCCCTAGAAGCAATAATAAAGTTATTATTTATTTCCTTATTTCATGATAAATGTTTATTATTCATGCTAGAATTGTATTAACCGGAAACATAATACATGTGTGAATACATAGACAAACAGAGTGTCACTAGTATGCCTCTACTTGACTAGCTCGTTAATCAAAGATGGTTATGTTTCCTAACCATAGACAAAGAGTTTTTATTTGATTAACGAGGTCACATCATTAGTTGAATGATCTGATTGACATGACCCATTCCATTAGCTTAGCACCCGATCGTTTAGTATGTTGCTATTGCTTTCTTCATGACTTATACATGTTCCTATGACTATGAGATTATGCAACTCCCGTTTACCGGAGGAACACTTTGGGTGCTACCAAACGTCACAACGTAACTGGGTGATTATAAAGGAGCATTACAGGT
>NC_053028.1:76483795-76596702 GCF_003073215.2 Triticum urartu | reverse complement strand
GAAATACCTGAAAAGGACTAAGGATATGTTTCTCATATATGGAGGTGACAAAGAGCTCATCGTAAATGGTTACGTTGATGCAAGCTTTGACACTGATCCGGACGATTCTAAATCGCAAACCGGATACGTGTTTACATTAAACGGTGGAGCTGTCAGTTGGTGCAGTTCTAAACAAAGCGTCGTGGCGGGATCTACATGTGAAGCAGAGTACATAGCTGCTTCGGAAGCAGCAAATGAAGGAGTCTGGATGAAGGAGTTCATATCCGATCTAGGTGTCATACCTAGTGCATCGGGTCCAATGAAAATCTTTTGTGACAATACTGGTGCAATTGCCTTGGCAAAGGAATCCAGATTTCACAAGAGAACCAAGAACATCAAGAGACGCTTCAATTTCATCCGGGATCTAGTCCAGATGGGAGAAATAGAGGTTTGCAAGATACATACGGAACTGAATGTAGCAGACCCGTTGACTAAGCCTCTTCCACGAGCAAAACATGATCAGCACCAAAGCTCCATGGGTGTTAGAATCATTACTGTGTAATCTAGATTATTGACTCTAGTGCAAGTGGGAGACTGAAGGAAATATGCCCTAGAGGCAATAATAAAGTTATTAGTTTATTTCCTTATATCATGATAAATGTTTATTATTCATGCTAGAATTGTATTAACCGGAAACATAATACTTGTGTGAATACATAGACAAACTAAACGTCACTAGTATGCCTCTACTTTACTAGCTCGATAATCAAAGATGGTTATGTTTCCTAACCATAGACATGTGTTGTCATTTGATTAATGGGATCACATCATTAGGAGAATGATGTGATTGACATGACCCATTCCATTAGCTTAGCACCCGATCGTTTAGTATGTTGCTATTGCTTTCTTCATGACTTATACATGTTCCTGTGACTATGAGATTATGCAACTCCCGTTTACCGGAGGAACACTTTGTGTGCTACCAAACGTCACAACGTAACTAGGTGATTATAAAGGTACTCTACAGGTGTCTCCAAAGGTACATGTTGGTTTGGCGTATTTCTAGATTAGGATTTGTCACTCCAATTGTCGGAGAGGTATCTCTGGGCCCTCTCGGTAATACACATCACTTAAGCCTTGCAAGCAATACAACTAATGAGTTAGTTGCAAGATGATGTATTACAGAACGAGTAAAGAGACTTGCCGGTAACGAGATTGAACTAGGTATTGAGATACCGATGATCGAATCTCGGGCAAGTAACATTCCAATGACAAAGGGAACAACGTATGTTGTTATGCGGTCTGACCGATAAAATATCTTCGTAGAATATGTAGGAGCCAATATGAGAATCCAGGTTCCGCTATTGGTTATTGACCGGAGACGTGTCTCGGTCATGTCTACATTGTTCTCGAACCCGTAGGGTCCGCACGCTTAACGTTACGATGACAGTTTCATTATGAGTTTATATATTTTGATGTACCGAATGTTGTTCGGAGTCCCGGATTTGATCACGGACATGATGAGGAGTCTCAAAATGGTCGGGACATAAAGATTGATATATTGGAAGCCTATGTTTGGACATCGGAAGTGTTCTGGGTGAAATCGGCATTTTACCGGAGTACCGGGAGGTTACCGGAACCCCCCGATAACCTAATGGGCCTTATTGGGCCTAGTGGAGGAAGAGGAGAGGAGGCCTAGGGGCTGCCGCGCGCCCCTCCCCCCCCCCAAGTCCGAATTGGACAAGGAGGGGGGCGGCACCCCCCCTTTCCTTTCCCCCTTCTATTCCTTACCCCCAAGTCCTAATCCAACTAGGGAAAGGGGCGAGTCCTACTCCCGGTGGGAGTAGGACTCCTCCGGCGCGCCTCCTCCTAGGGCCGGCCGCACCCCCTCTTGCTCCTTTATATACGGGGGCAGGGGGCACCTCTAGACACACAAGTTGATCTTCGTGATCGTTCTCTTAGCCGTGTGCGGTGCCCCCCTCCACCATAATCATCGATAATATTGTAGCGGTGCTTAGGCGAAGCCCTGCAACGGTAGAACATCAAGATCGTCACCACACCGTCGTGCTGACGGAACTCTTCCCCGACACTTTGCTGGATCGGAGTCCGGGGATCGTCATCGAGCTGAACGTGTGCTAGAACTCGGAGGTGTCGTAGTTTCGGTGCTTGGATCGGTCGAACCGTGAAGACGTACGACTACATCAACCGCGTTGATATAACACTTCCGCTTTCGGTTTACGAGGGTACGTGGACAACACTCTCCCCTCTCATTGCAATGCATCACCATGATCTTGCGTGTGCGTAGGAAATTTTTTGAAATTACTATGTTCCCCAACAATCATATCTACTATATGATTCACGTTTGACCTTTCGGTCTCTAGTGTTCTGAGGCCATATCTGCATATGCTAGGCTCGTCATGTTTAACCCGAGTATTCTGCATGTGCAGAACTGGCTTGTACCCATTTTATGTGAACGTAGAACTTATCACACCCGATCATCACGTGGTGTCTCAGCACGAAGAACTATCGCAACGGTGCATACTCAGGGAGAACACTTATATACCTTGAAATTTTAGTAAGGGATCATCTTATAAAGCTACCGCCGAACCAAGCAAAATAAGATGTATAAAAGATAAACATCACATGCAATCAAAATATGTGACATGATATGGCCATCATCATCTTGTGCCTTTGATCTCCATCTCCAAAGTACCATCATGATTTCTATCGTCACCGACATGACACCATGATCTCTATCATCTTGATCTCTATTCAACGTGTCGTCATATGGTCGTCTCGCCAACTATTGCTTTTGCAACTATTGCTATCGCATAGAGATAAAGTAAAGCAATTACATGGCACTTGCATTTTATGCAATAAAGAGACAACCATAAGGCTCCTGCCAGTTGACGATAACTTCAAAAACATGATCACCTCATACAATAAAATTTTAGCATCATTTCTTGACCATATCACATCACAACATGCTCTGCAAAAACAAGTTAGATGTCCTCGACTTTGTTGTTGCAAGTTTTACGTGGCTGCAATGGGCTGAGCAAGAACTATTACCTACGCATCAAAACCACAACGATTTTTGTCAAGTGTGTTGTTTTAACCTTCAACAAGGACCGGGCATAGCCACACTCGATTCAACTAAAGTTGGAGAAACTAACACCCGAAAGCCACCTGTGTGCGCAGCATGTCGATAGAACCAGTCTCGCATAAGCGTACGCATAATGTCGGTCTGGGCCGCTTCATCCAACAATACCGCCGAATCAAAGTATGACATGCTGGTAAGCAGTATGACTATTATCGCCACAACTCATTTGTGTTCTACTCATGCATATAGCATCTACGCATAAACCTAGTTCGGATGCCACTGTTGGGGAACGTAGTAATTTCAAAAAGTTTCCTACGCACGCGCAAGATCCATCTAGGTGATGCATAGCAGCAAGTGGGAGAGTGTGTCCATGTACCCTCATAGACCGAAAGAGGAAGCGTTTTATTAGCGCAGTTGATGTAGTCGTACGTCTTCACGACCCGACCGATCCTAGCACCGAACGTACGGCCACCTCCGTGTTCAGCACACGTTCAGCTCGATGACGTCCCTCGTACTCTTGATCCAGTTGAGGGCGAGGGAGAGTTACGTCAGCATGACGTCGTGACGACAGTGATGATGAAGTTACCGACGTAGGGCTTCGCCTAAGCACTACGACGATATGACCGAGGTGTGTAACTGTGGAGGGGGGCACCGTACACGGCTAAGAGATTGTCTATTGTGCCTTTAGGGTGTCCCCTGCCCACGTATATAGAGGAGGGAGGAGTCCTTCACTTTACTTGGATCGACGACTATGCCCTCTGCTGAAAGAACATGCCCCAACAATCTGACTTGCTTAAGCCAAAATTTGCATTTGCTGAATTTCGCGTAGAGCTAGCTGATGGTCACGGAGTCTTTTGCAAGACTGCTCTGAGATGTCCCTTGTGCTCCTCTTCACCTTTCGAGTATATGAGGATGTCATCAATGAAGACCACCACAATTTTATCCAAAAAGTCCATGAATACTTTATTCATCATGTGCATGAAGAAAGCGGGGGCTTTGGTGAGGCCGAAAGACATGACTATATATTCATAAAGACCGTATCGAATGGTGAACGCGGTCTTAGGAATATCTTCCTTCTTGATTTTGAGCTGGTGGTATCCGGTCCTCAAATCAATCTTGGAGAATACTTTTGCCCCACTGAGTTGGTCGAACAAATCATCAATCCTCGGAAGCAGACATTTGTTCTTGATAGTGACATCATTCAACTGACGGTAATCCACACACATTCGAAGACTGCCGTCTTTCTTGTCCATGATGATTGCGGGTGGTTGATACGTCTCCAATGTATCTATTTTTCCTAATACTTTTCCTCTTGTTTTGGACTCTAATTTGCATGATTTGAATGAAACTAACCCCGGACTGACTCTGTTTTCAGCAAAACAACCATGGTGTTCTTTTTGTGCAGAAATAAAAGTTCTCGGAATGGAACGAAACTTTGCGAGGATTTTTTATATCAATAAAGAGAATTTCTAGGGCCAATAACCACTGGAGGGGGGCACCTGGGTGGGGACAACCCACCAGGGTGCCCCCCTCCAGGCGTGCCCAGGTGGGTTGTCCCCACCTGGTGGCCCCGCAGACCCTCAAACCTACGCTATAAAATCATATTTTTGGAGACAAAAATCAGGGAGAAAGAATTATCACATTCCATGAGACGGAGCCGCCGTCACCTCCTGTTCTTCATCGGGAGGACAGATCTGGAGTCCGTTTGGGGCTCCGGAGAGGGGGGGGGGGCTTCGTTCTTTCTTATCACCAACCCTTCTCCATCGCCAATTCCATGATGCTCCCCATCGGGAGTGAGTAATTCCTTCGTAGGCTCTCTGGTCGATGAGGAGTTGGATGAGATTTATCATGTAATCGGGTTAGTTTTGTTAGGGCTTGATCCCTAGTATTCACTATGTTCTGAGATTGATGTTGCTATGACTTTGCCATGCTTAATGCTTGTTACTTTGGGCCCGGGTGCGATGATTTCAGATCTGAACCGTTTATGTTATCACCATTATATCCATGTTCTAGATCCAATCTTGCAAGTTATAGTCACCTACTACGTGTTATGATCCGGTAACCCCGGAGTGACAATAGTCGGGACCACTCCCGGTGATGACCGTAGTTTGAGGAGTTCATGTTTTCACCGTGTGTTAATGCTTTGTTCCAGTTCTCTATTAAAAGTATGCCTTAATATCCCTTAGTTTCCAATAGGACCCCGCTGCCACGGGAGGGTAGGACAAAAGATGTCATGCAAGTTCTTTCCATAAGCACGTATGACTATTTACGGAATACATGCCTACATTATATTTATGAACTGGAGCTAGTGTCGTATCGCCCAAGGTTATGACTGTCACATGATGAATATCATCCAAAAAATTATCGATCCAATGCCTACAAAGTTATCTTATATTGTTATTGCTAAGTTACTATTGCCATTGTTAATGTTACACTTGCTACAAAATCACTGCTATCACTGTTACCGTTACTATTGCAACTGCTACTATTATCAAAACTATCATACTACTTTTCTACTGATCACTTTGCTGCAGATAATTAATCTCCAGGTGTGGTTGAATTGACAACTCGGCGGCTAATACTTACAAATATTATTTGGCTCCCCTTGTGTTGAATCTATAAACACTACAAGAAATACATCAACTTATGACCTTCTATCAGTGACCCTCGAAGAATTGGTCATAAATTTATGACCATTTTGGGCCAATTGGTCAAAAGCTGTTCAGGGGGCTCCAAACCCTAAACCATTGCGACCATTTTGGTCAGAAAGGTCGTAATTTCCTTACACGAAATGGTCACAAAGCAAACAGTGCTAGTCCACTGCCTTATTTCTAGTTGTTAATGACCAATATAGATGGTCATAGCCTTGTAGATTGTGGTGGGTTGTGATGATTAGGCGTCATCTCATCAGTTTTGCCTATGTGTCATGTCCATGTGGCAGTTTTTACCCTAGGTTGTGAAGCAACCTATATTTCTATCATTCCCAAAATTCCCAAAAAATCTCACCCAGCCTTCCCTCGCCGTCGCCCGCGCAGGAGGACGGAGCCCGAGTCTCCAGTGGCAATGAGCGATGGCAAGGACATTCTCGACCTCTCCGCCCTCGGCGTCGCCGTCCCCAACGCTGCAGGTTTGTTCGTCGCTCCCGCTCCCCCTTGCTGCTATTGCCATTGATGGGGCATGAGGTCTTATTGGTTTCGCTGGTGGTGGTTTCGATGCAGAGCTCAGGGCGTGGACTCCTGAGCTCAGCGCCAAGAGCTCAGGCCAACCTGGTGGAGTCGATTAAGGTGAGGTTTCCCACGACGCTTCTATGTTATTTTGTTCCTTGTTCATTTGGGTGGCTCTGGGTTGTTTATGTGTCCTAGTTGTGCTGATTCGGTGCGGTGGTTGTGCAGAACACGCTGCAAGGATTGGCGGTGTGGCACCCGGACATGCTCGAGAGCCTGTAGCCCAAAGAGATCCAGGTCTGCTGCTTGCATTATTATTGGATGTGTTAGATCGGTTTAATTCAGAGATGCAACGTGATCTGTGCTCTGCTCCTTTGATGTTTCTGAATTCTTATGTGAAAGCATGTCCACATCTGTAGAACTGTGCTCTGTGCATGACTAGTGATCGATGGTGACTGTTCCTGTAGTTGATACATCTGTAGAACTCATGCATATTGACTACATATATACGTGTTGACTGTTCCTGTAGATTTCTGATGTGCATGTTCATTAGAATCCACTGGACCTTTGCACACCTAAAATTTCAAGTGTGGATATATATTGTCAGTCTTGAGTCTGCACTTCTGTAGGTTTCTGATGTGGAACACCTACACATGACTAGCATGGAAATATGGATTAAGTTTCCTGAAATTTGAGTTTTTCTTAACTAATCAAGAACTCCCCTCCATGTGAAGTCGCCCACTGCAGCGCCAAGGGATTCGTCTCCGAGGACGAGTTCCTCTCCATCCCGGAGTTCTCCACCAACCCGCTCTCCCAGGTCTGCCTCCCCTCCTCCTCTCGTCGCCAAGGGATGACTGACTGACTGTAGTACTCGCGTGTGCCGGCGAAGCAGATCCTTCTTGTTTTTATGCACTGTCCTTGGATTAAACACACTACTTGTCTGTACTACTATTTTCCTAGTAGTATTGTATACAAATCTGTCACCACTCAATTTGGATAACAGTTGGGATTCCTCAAGGAGGTATAATTGGGAAAAAACTAATCGGGGTTCCCCACTCAATCAAGGAGCTAGGTGCATCTGAAAATGTTATTCCAATTGCCTCACAGAACCTGTACACAACCGATGGGCATAGGGAGTTTTACCACGGTTGAACACAAGTGGAACACATCAATCCACCCACTGAGTTTTTTTCACTTGATACCTGTGCTGCTCTTTTTCTATCTATGTATGTATCTATCTATTCCTACCAAGCAAATGGAAACAAATAGTGGAACACTACCTAATCTAGTCTTGTATAGTTTCAGGTGTATAAATTACAGACAGACTTGTATAGTTTCATGTGTCCCCTCTTCATTCATTTCCTAATCTAGTGTATACAGACTTGTGTAGCTTGTATACTCTATTCTTTGCCAATACTCTATTTTTCAGTGGAACATTATCTCTTGCTTGCTTGCTTGCTTGCTTGCACACCCTCTTATTTTTACTACTTGTATAGTTTGATTGATATATGCTTTCTATGTCTGTATGGAACCTAAACAAACATGCCATACAAGGAAATGGAAGGATTGTGTAGTTTCAACTGTTCGTTGCCAATGATTAATCATCTTGTTTGTTTTTTGGCTGCATCTGGCATACATTCTTATGCATGTTTACTCCAGGTCAGGCTCACGTTTCCCCTCCTGCCCGCCGATGGACTGCTTGCAAACAGAAATGAAGCTTCAATGATATGAACTGCAACAACAATTGACAGAGCGCCATGGACCCCAGAAGGGACGCAGCTGCTGGCTATGCGCCCCAGAGAGCCATGCATGCGCCATTGGTTTTGTCGTCCACCGCTCCTACCCGTGTTCCAGAGTACCTTGCTCGTTGCTTCATTGAATTTCTTGGCTGGTGCTCGCAATTGCGTGGTTTGGTTTCATTTGACTATTGTACAGAGCTATTTTTCATTGTTAGGAGAATGTTATATGCACGACTTCACTTGATTTCCTTTCTTTTTTGATTTATAACCTGTAGATACTGGCCTTCATTCGTCAAAAGTTAGTGTACAAGAGCTCCAGGAGAAGAATCCTGAAGAAAACCAGCACCCAACTATGTGTTTTAGCTCCCTGGAGCAGGCCATGTTAATATTAGGTGTATTTTATAGTTGAATACCTGATTTGTACTGCCATGACTGTAAAGTACTTTGTTTGGCTGTCGTTTGAAATTGTATGTGTTATTGCCTCTGTTTGAATTAAGTTATTGGTTATTGCACAAATAGTGAACTAACGTGGGGCGCCTAAACAACACCCTTGGTGTCCAATTTCACTAGTGAGTCCTTTAAAATGGGAAACAAGCAAAAGAAAAACTGACAAGTGGGACATAATTGGATGATCTGACTAGTGGGACCTGGTCTAAAATGGAATGTAAAAAGGCCAAGGCCCAAACAAGAAATGGAAGCGAAAAGGCCAAAGGCCTAGAAACTAAAAGGCCGAATTGCTGGGCTAGGCCAATGTAGCTGACCAAAATTAAAAGGAAAAAAAAATCATAAATGGGCTGAATTAATGGGCTAGGCTCATGTACAAAACCGAATTGGACCGGGCTGAATCTTGTGCCACGTCAGATTGCCACGCTGGATGCCTACGTGGCCTGGGGAGGTTGCTAGTGACCAAAATGCCACAGTAGATGTATTTTGGTCATAAACGTCTACGACCATTCCAGAAGAAAGGTCGCTATAGTCAGTTTACGACGGCCAGCTTTTGACCTTATGTTTTTGGTCACAAATGGAAATTTGTGACCATTCAGTGACCAATAGTGGTGGTCACAAGTTGACATATTTCTTGTAGTGAAATTTGGTTTGAATACTCTACCCTCGAAAACTATTGCGATCCCCTATACTTGAGGGTTATCAAGACCTTTTTATGGCGTCATTGCCGGGGAGCATAGCTATATTTGTTTAGTCACATGGGATTATTATCAATTTATCACTATGAAGAATCTGAAGGATGCTAGCTAAGACTACTATTTTTCCCTCTAAGACGAGGGGAGGTAAGGAACTGCCATCTAGCTCTGCTTTAGATTCACCTTCTGTTATAAGTAATCTTGCTACACCACCACATGCTATCAATCCTGATGTGTCGCAAGTTATTGATGATGCTACTTATGCTATGAATGATGCTTATGAGGATGCTAGTACCTTGCATGATGATGATGTACCTCTAGGTGAATTTATTGATAAACAAATTTCTAGAGTAAGACAACATGGTATTGTTGAAACTGATGATGAGCTTGAAACTGAAAATCTTGAAACACCTACTAGAACTCGCCTTCCTAGGTACGAAATGTGTCGGTGGGAAACGACACCTATGGGATCACAAGAATCCCTACTGCGGTTGTGGGGCGCGGGGTTGAGAGAAGAGCGGGTCTAACAGAGAAGCACGCGGTTCGTTTATCCAGGTTCGGGCCACGAGGATGCGTACAACCCTACTCCTGCTTTGCTGGATGTATTTTGTGTTCTTAAGCTAGCTACGCGGTGTAACGAGCTCCAAAAGGCCGAATCCTTCTCCTCGTTGCCTTGGGCCTCCTTTTATAGGCGCAAGGGGCTGCCACAGTGGCACACGGGAGGTGGAATTGTCTAAAGTGGCACGAGGTTATCCCTCATATTACAGGACAAGGTGCATTTAATGAATCTCTTAGGTGTCCTCTCACTTTATCGGGGACGGGGGCGAGGCCCGTCCCGTCCATCGCTGCTCCTCCAAGCTTTGACACGCGCCCTGGCTAGCGATGCATGTGGTGCCATGTAGGCAGGCAGGCAGCTGAGGTGGCGTGGTGGTGGAGACTCCATGAAGGGCTACATGTTGCCACGTAGGTGCCTGCCCAGCTGGTTGGGTCGGCAACTGCATGTGAACGGCGGCGGAGACTTGGCTGGTGTGGGCGTGATGGTGGCCCTGCTGGCGCGATTGGCGAGGGCCTTGCAGGGTGGCCCGGCAAGGGTCTCGTCGTGGCGCGCAGGTGTCCCCGGCAAGGATCTTGTCGGGGGTCTTGGTAGCCTTCCTCGGCAAGGATTTGCCGAGGATCGTCGTCTTCTAATCCTCATCTGTTCTTGGATATGTCTTCACAAAGATCTGCATGCCACCACAGAGGTGCCTTCCCGAGCCCTGGCCCCATGTTGATGATGGTGTTGGCGGTCGTGGGCTCAATGGTGGCTCGCTCTGTTGGCGTGGGGCGAGCTTCCCCGGCAAGGATCTTGCCGGGGCCGCTGAGGCCGCCCCGGCAAGGATCTTGCTGGGGGAACCTGCTTCGTCCCTTTCCTCTTTGTGGCCTTGGCCTTGGCATTGCTTTGCTTCGTCTTGGGCTTCGGTCTTACCTTAACTCACCTCCCTCGCTCTGCTTGGTGTGGTCGTGGGCGTGGCTCTGACTGCCCGTGCACAGTTAAAGGGGTACAAAAATGTGCCCCTAGTTTTGTACACCGACAGGAGCCCCCGGGCCTGGGCCGCACATATGCGCGACACATTGTGGGGTCAGGCCCAAAACGTTGCGCGGGCAGGCGGGGTAGTTTTTACCGCGGTAAGACTTTTCGCGCGCTTCGCTTCCCACGAACCGCGCGCGCGACACGGCATGGAGGGGCGTGCGTGACGTGGGCGGCATGCGTGGGGCGGTTTTCACATGCATGCGTCACATCACAGTAAATGGGCGGTGCGACCCGCGGCTTCCCCATAAAAAGGGATAACCGTGGGCACACTATTCCTTTTACCCTTCGTGCAACCCCAATCTCGGAGACCTCCGCCTATCTCCCTCCTCTTCTCCAAGCTTCGTCCCTGCTCGCCGCCGTTGTGTTTCTACCGCCCTCCGCTCCTCCTTCCCCCTTCAGCCACCATGGCGCCAAAATCCACCAAGGGCAAAGGGGTGGCCAAGGATGCCGGGGCTGTGGAGCCACCGGAGAGCGCGCTGCCGGGGGATCGGACGCAGTCCGCCTTCTTCTTCCCCTCGATGGTCGACGTGTTTGATCTCCGGGACCTCTTCAGGCCCCTGTGGGGAGTGAAGAAGGGGGGAGATTCGGGGCACCCGGCCACGCGTGTCATCCCCGCCGCCTGCACCGAGCC
The DNA here is from genome assembly GCF_003073215.2 of Triticum urartu. Lineage (NCBI taxonomy): Eukaryota > Viridiplantae > Streptophyta > Magnoliopsida > Poales > Poaceae > Triticum > Triticum urartu. The sequence continues at coordinate 76,585,380 of NC_053028.1, read as the reverse complement.
TGCCCCAAATCGGTACCCCTTCTTCGTCGATTACTTTTCTTGCGGGCTCTGCCCTCCCTTTTCCGATTTCTTCAGCGACATCATGCACACCTTTGGCTTCCGTCTCTTGGATTTTACTCCGAACGCGGTGGCGTGCATGGCCCTTTTTGCGCATCTCCGCGAGGGCTTCGCCGGGGTGCACCCCAACATGGCGCTCTTCCGCCACTACTTCTACCCTCGGATCCAAACGGGAGGTGCCATCTCTAGTTGCATCACCTGGATCCCGAGATCCAAGGAGGCGTACCCGAACGGCGCCATGAAGGAGAGGTGGGATGAGTGGCGGGGCCAGTGGTGCTGGATTGAAGAGAAGGACCCGCCGGCGTTCTGCAAAGTTCGCCGGGCAACACCGGTTCGCGGCAGCGATTGGAGCGATGTTGATGCCGCCGACAGAAAGCTCTCAGTTGCTGTCACTAGGATTCTCCGGCTCATCCAGGCCAGGCTCACCCTCGAAATGATCGGGGCGGACTTCATCCGCCGCCGGATTGCTCCGCTGCATAACAAGGGGAGGCCAGCCTGGCTCTTCACGAACCCCGCTGACATCATGCGACTCCGACTAGGCCTTGACCACAACTTTATGATGATGGCGCACGCCCACTTCTGCCAGCGGCTCTTCTAGCTTGACGTGGGTCGTGACGGCAAGGTCGAGCGGACCGGCAAGATCGCGAGGGCTGTCGCGAAGGCTGGCAAGGTCTTCAAGGGGCCGTTGTTCAAGCTGCCAACGGGGGTGGTCCCATTGTGTAACAACTCGCGTCGGTCCGTGATCATTGCCATGATGCCGGGCTGCAACGCACACGGCCCCGTCCCGAGCTGGAAGGAGCCAGAGGATGCTGAAGTGCAACAGTTCTTCGACACCCTGCACGAGAGGTATGCCGACGCCGATGCCGAGCGGCTGCTTGTCCAGGACACCTCCCAGGCGGAGCTAGACTACATCGCCACCAGGGCGAGGGAGGCACAGCTTGCCAGGGAGGCCGGCGACGATGTCGGTGTGGACGACAAGGCCGCGATGGCTGCAGAGGAGGAGGAGCTTGCCCTGTGGGCGATGGCCGCCGGGGAGGCCAGCAGCACTGACACTGAGGCTCCACTGGTTGAGGATGTGACTGGCGAGTCATCGGAGGAGGAGGAGGAGACCGCAGACCCAGCGCCACCTGTGAGGAGGGGGCGAGTCCTGCGGCGGGCCAGTTCCGGCGAGCCGGTTCGGCCCCGCAGGACTGTGCAGCCGCAGCTGACTTTGGAGGGTCCCGGCCTCACACGAGGGCCGCGGCGGCGAAGAAGCCGGCGAAGGTCACGTTGAAGAAGAAAACGGCCGCCCCTTCTTCATCTAGGCGTGCCCAGACACCGCCTCCCTCCCCTCCTCCGGTGAACGTCGGCGCGGGGATCACCTTTGATTATGGATCCCTCAGCCCGAGGAGGAAGAGGAAAACGACAGAGGATGAGGCAGACGACGAGTAAGCATCTGATTCCTTTTTCGTTATCTCTGCCTCCTCACTCTGTGTTGCTTATCTTGACTTGTCTTTGTCTTTCAGGGACGCGGAGACGTTGGCCGAGAGAGAAAAAAGGGCCAAGGTCTCGGCGGGTGGCCAGCCCCCGGCTGTTGCTTCAAGGGCGCCCTTGGTGGTATTGAGCAGCCCGGACAGCAGCCCCCGGCAAAGCCCCCAACATAAGTTTATCATTCCTCTCTCTTCGACATGTGTCAGGGGCGCGACACTTTGGTGCTGACCTTGCTAGGTGTGCAGGAGGGGAGCGGCAGCAGGAGGAGCCATAGGGGGCTAGTCCCAACACGCCGCCCCCATCGACCACGCCACCCCGAGGGGCATCCCCGGCAAGGGCGCCAAGCACCTTGCCCACACACATGGAGGAGGAGGAAGATAACTTGGGCACTCGTGGCTTTGCCTCGACGCCAAATGCTGGCGGGGAGGGGACTCCCGTTTCCCAGTCAGGTGCCAGCACCGGTAAGCCCTTCGTCGTTCGCCCCTCCTTCTTCTTCTCTCTGGTTCTTGGTCTTGGCTTCGCCTCACCCCTGTCTTCGGCGCCCAGATTCCTCCTTGATGGACCCAGAGGACGTGGATGCCGTGACAGAGGGCGTCACCAAGGCTGCCGAGGCGAACGCCGAGAAGATTGCCGCGGAGGAGGCCGCCAAGGGGCCCGCCGAGGAGGCCGGCAAGGCCGCCACAGGGGAGGCCGCCAAGGACGCTGCCGAGGCCGCCGCCAAGGGGTCCGCCGGGGAGGCTGGCAAGGCCGCCGCTGGGGGGCGGTAAGGGGCCTGCCGGGGAGGCCGGTGGGGCCACTGTCGAGGAGGAGGAGGAGGCTGGCAACCAGCCTTCCTCCTCTGCTGCTTCCGGCTCCGAAAAGTACCTGAGGGTGAGCGACGACTTGTTCGTTCACCTCCTAGGCGTGTCGAGCACCAGGGCACCCGTCGAGGGGGAGGTGTTCGACGACGAGGTGCTTGCCGCTGCCGGGCTGGGAGTCGTCGACGAGCCAATCGTTGGTGGCGACGGCTCATAGGAGGAGCGGCTCCTCCAGGCCATGGGCGCCAGCTTTCGGAAGCTCCAGGCGTTCCACCGCGCCCGTCTAGACAAGGTTAAGTCCAGGATGAGATGGTGGAGAAGGCGGAGGGGGACCTCCAGAAGCGCGTTGTCGAGGCGCATAACTAGTTCCGCGAGGCCCATGAGGAGCTCAAGGCTGCCCAAGGCGAGCAGGCCAGGCGCGACATGGAGCTCACCATGAAGCTTGCCGACGTCGAGAAAGCTCAGGAGGCGGCGAAGAACTCAGCCGAGGCCGCCGAGGCCGCGCTGAACTGCCAGGAGGAGGACCTTGCCGCACAAGAGGAGAAGCTCGCCGCCACACTTCGTGGCAAAGATGCCGAGGTGGAGAAGCTCATCTTGCAGCGGACCAGTGAGCTGGAGCAGAGGCACAAGGAGGCACTCGATGCTCAGGCCCAGGTCCATGCCGGCAAGGTGAAGGAGCTGGAGGAGGAGCGCAACAGGCTGACGGAGCAGGCCCTGAAGCTATCCTGGGAAAAGGACACGCTCAATAGTGCTCTGACAGAGGCGCGGGGCGCGGTCGTCAGCAAGGCCAGGGAGCTCTCCAAGGCCAACAACTCCATCAAAGACCTCAAGCTGAAGCTGGAGGGTCTCGAGAAGGTGCTGTCGGAGGCTACAACCCGAGAGGAGACCCTGGCCAAGGAGCTGGAGGGCGAGAAGCTGTTGCGGAAGAACGAGGGCCTCAACTTTGCGGAGCATGTGGAGGGCGAGAACCGTTGGCTCGATCGCCTCGCCACCGTCGCCAACCAGGCCGCCGCGCAGCTGGCCATCATGGGGATGCCAGACGTGAGGTATGTCCCGGAGCGGAACGTGAGCGCCAATTGCAGCCTGACCATGTTCTTTGAGAAGGCCGTCGGTGCTCTGTAGCGGCTCCACGCCATCCGGGCGGCCTCGCTGGCCGACGAGTCCCAAATGCTTTGCCAGGGCGCCATGACCAAGGTTCTCACCAAGGTGGCGCACTGGTACCCCGACCACGACTTCGACGCCGCGCTGGAGAGCTTGCCAGACAGGACCGACCTCGCGCCGCTCAGGGAGCGCATTGAGCCCATCATCAGCCGAGTCGGCGGAATTCTGAGGGTGGAGGGCCAGCGCCGGGATTAGGCACCCCGTTTTCTTATCGCCACTGCAGGTTCATAACCAAGACAATTGCTATCTCTAGTTAGAACCGCAGCAACAATTTGATGTAACATAACTCTGCAGCACTTTTTAGTATCATGCATGTTATTTTCCTGTTTGATTTTTCCTTGTATGTCCACCCTACGTAACCGGGTAGGCTTGCGGCGCGTAAACCCCAGGCGGCGCCTTGGGGCGGATCCCCATTGGCCTGCCGGGTCTGCGTGCTGTCGGACAAACCACCTTACCGCCCTGAGCGCGGCCGCCCGAACTGTCGAGTTTGACTTGAGTCAGAGTCACAAGCATTGCCAGGTGCGGAAGGCTACCCCACCACTCTTGGCGCGGCGGGCTTTAAGCTGTTGAGTGGACTCGAAACAAAACAAAGGCTTTGCCGATCGTGGGGGGGGCTTTGCGTTCAGGTTTCCCATACATAGGCCAGATCTCCGAGGACGATAACCTCATATAAAAAGGGAAGAAAGTAGTCAGGGTTCGGTGTGACTTAGCTTCTGTTTGTAGCCGCACCGGCGTCGATCTTTCGACCCCCTCTCCTGCCTCTCTTAGAGCCATCACCATGAAGAAACGCTCACTTAACTGCTAAAACCGATTCTCACAATCGCGCCCCCTACCTGGCGCGCCAAAGATGTCGGTGGGAAATGACACCTATGGGATCACAAAATCCCTACTGCGGTTGCGGGCGCGAGGTTGAGAGAAGAGCGGGTCTAATAGAGAAGCACGCGGTTCATTTATCTAGGTTCAGGCCGCGACGATGCGTAAAACCCTACTCCTGCTTTGGTGGATGTATTCTGTGTTCTTGAGCTAGCTACGGGGTGTAACGAGCTCCAAAAGGCCGAATCCTTCTCCTTGTTGCCTTGGGCCTCCTTTTATAGGAGAAAGGGGCTGCCACAATGGCACACAGCAGGTGGAAAGGTCTACAGTGGCACGAGGTTATCCCTCGTATTACAGGACAAGGTGCATTTAGTGCATCGCTTAGGTGTCCTCTCACTTTATCGGGGACGGGGGCGAGGCCCGTCCCGTCCGTTGCCGCTCCTCCAAGCTTCGATGCGCGCCCTGGCCAGCGATGCATGCGGTGCCATGTAGGCAGGCAGGCGGCTGAGGTGGCGCGGTGGTGGAGCCTCCACAAAGGGCTGCATGTTGCCACGCAGGTGCCTGCCCAGCTGGTTGGGTCGGCAGCTGCATGTGAATGGCGGCGGAGACTTGGCTGGTGCGGGCTTGATGGTGGCCCTGCTGGCGCGCTTAGCGAGGGCCTTGCCGGGTGGCCCGGAAGGGTCTTGCCAGGTGGCCCGGCAAGGGTCTCGTCATGGCGCGCAGGCGTCCCCGGCAAGGATCTTGCCGGGGGTCTTGCTAGCTGCCGAGGATCGTCGTCTTCTAATCCTCATCTGTTCTTGGATATGTCTTCACAAAGATCTGCATGCCACCACAGAGGTGCCTTCCCGAGCCCTGGCCCCATGTTGATGATGGTGTTGGCGGCCGTGGGCTCAAGGGTGGCTCGCTCTGTTGGCGTGGGGCGAGCTGCCCCGGCAAGGATCTTGCCGGGGCCGCTGAGGCCACCCCGGCAAGGATCTTGCCGGGGGAACCTGCTTCGTCCCTTTGCTCTTTGTGGCCTTGGCCTTGGTGTTGCTTTGCTTCGTCTTGGGCTTCGGTCTTACCTTAGCTCACCTCCCTCGCTCTGCTTGGTGTGGTCCCGGGCGTGGCTCTGACTGCCCGTGCACAGGTAAAGGGGTACAAAAATGTGCCCCTAGTTTTGTACACCGACAAAATGCCTAAGGTACCAGAAGGTTATGTTATGAATGAGGAGACAACTAGAGATATTCTTGCTTGTAAGGATAGAGATGATCTAGAGAAACTACTATGCAAGTATAAAGAAACATCTCTAAGTGCTAGAATGCAATATGATCCTAACTTTGCTACCTCGCCTATCTTTATTAATGATAAGGATTATGAATTCTCTGTCGACCCAGAGTTAATTACTTTGGTTGAATCTGATCCTTTCCATGGTTATGAAACTGAAACTATTGTGGCACATCTTACTAAGTTGAATGACATAGCCACCCTTTTTACTCATGATGAGAAAACTCGCTATTACTATATTCTCAAATTATTTCAGTTCTCATTAAAGGGTGATGCTAAAGCTTGGTACAATACTCTTGCTCCTGGTTGTGTGCGTAGTCCCTTGGATATGATTTATTACTTCTCTGAAAAATATTTTCCTGCTCATAATAATCAAGTTGCCTTGCAGGAGATATTTAACTTTGTGCAGATTGAAGAAGAGAGTCTCCCACAGGCTTGGGGGAGGCTTCTCCAATTGCTTAATGATTTTCCTGATCATCCTCTTAAGAAAAATGAAATACTTGATATCTTTATAATGGACTAACTGATGCTTCTATGGACTTCCTAGATAGTTGTGCTGGTTGTGTTTTCAGGGAACGAACTATTGGGCAAGCTGAAGAATTATTGAATAACATATTGAAAATTATGATGATTGGACTCTTCCTGAACCACGGCCTAAACCCACTCCAAAGAAGAGGGGTATATTATATCTCAATCCTGAAGATATGCAAGAGGCAAAGAAATCTATGAAGGAAAAAGGTATTAAAGCTAAGGATTTAAAAAATTTACCTCCTATTGAAGAAATACATGGGCTTGATACACCACCACTACCTAAGGTGTTAGAGGTAAATTCTCGAATGAAATTCAGTGATAATGACAATCCTCACAATATGCACCCTAGCCAATGCATTTATGAGTCTGAGAATTATATTAGAAAGCAAGATCACTTCAATGCAAATGTTATGAACCAACTGAAATTCAATTCTGATATGATTGCTCGATTGAGTGCCTTGTTGTTTAGAATCTCAAATGATGTTAGAGGTGTGGGAAAGCATGCTTCTACAGTTCAAACTCAGCTAGAAAAAGTTGCTAAATCTCAAAGAGAATTGCTAGATGAAATGAACAATAACATACATGACTTTGCTGTTAGAGTAGCAACAAGAGGAGGTAAAATGACTCAGGAACCACTTTATCCTGAGGGACACCCAAAAATAATTGAACAAGATTCACAAAGGAACAAGACCACTGCACCTAGTCCTTCCAAAAATAAAAGAAGAGGAAAAATTATAGGACTATATGCCTCTAGTGAACCTGAAATAGAAAAGCTCCTGATAATGATAATGAAGTTTCTACCTCTGATGCTGAAACTGGTTTCGAACACTCACCTTCTGATAATGAGAAAGATAGTGATGAGGTTCATGAGGATACTCAAACAAATAGTAAAGAACCAGATAATGATGTTGAGATAGAACCAACAGTTGATCTTGATAACCCACAACCCAAGAAAACACGATATGATAAAAGAGACTTTATTTCTAGAAAACACGGTAAAGAAAGAGAACCATGGGTTCAAAAACCTATGCCATTTCCACCTAAGTCAACCAAGAAGAAATATGATGAACAATTCGAATGCTTTGCTGAAATGCTGAGGCCGGTCTTTTTGCGTACTCGCTTGACTAATATCCTTGAAATGCCTCCTTATGCAAAGTACATGAAAGACATCATCACCAACAAGAGAAAAATACCGGAAGCTGAAATCTCCACCATGCTTGCTAATTATACTTTTAAAGATGGAGTACCTTAAAAACTTGGAGATCCGGGAATACCAACTATACCTTGCTCCATCAAAAGAAATTATGTGAAAACTGCTTTATGTGATTTAGGAGCTGGTGTTATTGTTATGCCTTTTCTTTATATAAAAGACTTGACTTGAATAAACTCATACCTACTGAAATATCTTTGCAAATGGCTGACAAATCAACTTCCATACCTATCGGTATTTGTGAGGATGTGCCCGTTGTTGTTGCTAATGTTACTATTTTGACTGACTTTGTTATACTTGAGATGCCCGAGGACGACAACATGTCGATTATCCTTGGTAGACCTTTCTTGAATACTGCAGGGGCTGTTATTCACTAGTGCGTGTTGGTCCTAAACAAACGGTTTTTAACCCCTTTCCGCGACGGCATTTGGAACCGTCGCCAAGTGAGTGTGTGCGATAGGGTGTCCTTCCCACACGACCCAGAAATCATTGGGGATAGGCCCTTCTAGGACCTAGGCTGGGGCCGTGTGCGATCGGGTGAGGCATCGAAACCCAATCATTTCCGTAGGTATGTACATCCCACACGGTGAATCCCAGAAATCATTTCCGTAGGTATGTACATCCCACACGGTGAATCCCAGAAATCATTTTCGTAGGTATGTACATCCCACACGGTGAATCCCAGAAAAACATTTCCGTTCGTATGTGTATCACACACAGTCAATCCAAGGAAACGTTTCCGTTCTTATGTACATCCCACACAGTGAGTCCAGGGAAAACGTTTCCGTTCGGATGTACATCCCACATGGTTTTATGTATATGCTCGTGTATGAAAGGTGTAACTATCACACACGCTCTGCCTTGGTTAACTATTTGCTTTCATTAACTACATCACACACGATTTGATGTAGAAAACTATCGGGTGGTAGGTGCGACATATGCCAACGGGTGGCTTATCATTGTGGGAGCTAGTAAGACGTCGCCGGTGCCTGGAAACGGGATGAGGCGAAGATATGCACGCCGGCGAATCTTACCCAGCTTCGGGGCTCTCCGTGGAGATAACACCCCTACTGCTCCTCTGCGGGGTCTCCGCATGATCACTAGATGAACAAGTAGCTACACGATGCTCCTTGAGCTGTTCGGCAAGAGCAGGAAGAAGGGCACGGCTTGCTCTCTTCTCCTCCCTATGTGGTGTCTAAAACTAGCAGGGATCAACCCTTTGCATGGGTGTCCCGGGGGGTTTATATAGGCTTACCCCCCGGGGGTACAATGGTAATCCGGCTGGGCGTGGGGCCCAGCCGTCTGTGTCTACACTCGCCGGCTTCCGCGCCGGCTGCTGGGGCCCGCCGGCTGGTGGGTCCCGCCGGCTGCCGGCTCCTTGGTCGACAGGCAGGCCCCACTGTCCAGGGCCCGGTCAGGGGCTGTTTACTGTTGCTCAATCCTGGTGACGAGGGTTTCGCCGAGGTGGGCGTGGCTACAGTGCCACCGTACGGCGGGTGATCGCTGTAGCCTCACCGCGTCTTGTCTCCTTAATGGGGCGTCTCCTTCGAGGGAGGTGGCAAGCCGGCTATGGAGAGCCGGCTTTGTCTTGGGCCGACTGGGGGAGGCCTGGCCGCCTTCAAGTGTCTCTCTGCCCGAAGGGGCCCACCGCCCGTGGGCCGCACTGGTCAGCAGGGTCAACGTGGCAATAGTGCCGTGCCGGACGGTGCCATGGCCACCCGTACGGCGCACTGTGCCGGGCGTGCTCCCGGATTCGGGGGTATCAGGCTTTACTATAGCCACGCCCCGTCACATCGCCGTTATGTGGGTGCAGACTTCGAGGATACGATCTTGACCGCTTTGCGGGAGCTGGCCTCCTGGAGTCGGCCTTCTCGTGGCCGGCTTCTTGGAGCCGGCCCTCCCGCGGCTTTCTTCATGAGGGCTGAAGTCGGGCCGCCTTCCGATAGTCGGCCTGGGAGACAGCCGGCAAGGGGAAGGCGGCCCCGCATCTTGGATTCTTGAGGGCCAGATCGGCTCGTAATAATATTTTTTCAGAAGGGCCAGGGGAGCCGGCTAGGCTACCCGTGGTCATTTACTCTGATAGTAATCCCCGAAGCTGGTCGAGCTTCGAGGCTGACAAAGGGACGAGAATCTTGGTCAGCTTCCTATCCCGAGGGGCCGGTTTTGCTTGTGCGCGCCGTCTTTGGAAAGCTCCGTTTCTTGTAGGCGGGAACGCGGGTCGCCCCGCGAGCTAACCGCGTGCCATCCCACGGGCCACGTGGCAAGGAAATCCTGCCAACGCACGCGCGCGACGGGACGCTGCCGCAGGCCCGGGCCCGCCACTCATAGGCCTCGGCCCGAGCGCGGATCTTCTGTGGCCCACACGGACCGCTCGCCTTCCCGCAGCGGTTTTTATTACGCCATCAGGGCACAATAATCGCGGGACGTGGGGGAGTGGGTGCAGTTGATCCCCACGTTCCCCCACGCCATGCCTCCTCGGCTCTGCCGCGCGGGTCTATAAGTAGGAGGAGGAGGGGGAACGGCAGAGGCTCACATGCTCTCCCTCGCTCTGCCCCTTCTCGCCTTCCTTCTTCTTCTTCCCTTCGCCGCCGCAGCAACCCATTCCGTGCCGTTCCGCCGTCGGGCCTCTTGGTTCCTTTGGTCCCGCCGTAGCGGGGTCGTGCGCGTCTCCGTCGTTGCCTCGTCTTGATCCCCGCCGCATCGCTCCCATGGCACTGTCGAGCTCGTGGGATGGCTCCAACGTCCATGAGGACCACATCGAGTTCCTCCACCGGACGCGGCGCCTGCTGGGCGAGAACTTCGTGCGGGTTCGTCGAGCGCCGGAGGAGGGCGAGCGGGTGATCTTCCGCTCGCACTGCCTGCGCGGCTTCGGCCTCCTGGCGAGCGGATTCCTTCGAGCTTTCCTTGAATTCTACCACCTCCAGCCGCATCACCTCACGCCCAAGGCGGTGATGCTGCTGTCGGCTTTCGTCACCCTGTGCGAGGGCTTTCTTGGGGTTCACCCCACTCTCGAGCTCTGGGGGGAATTCTTCCAGAGCAAGCTCGGCATCGTCGTCGCGGGCGTGCCCGCCCCCTGCGGAGCCTTCAATAGCATGAGGCGGACGGGCGAGAACAATCCGTTCCCGCTCATCCCGCTGTTCCAGTCGGTGAAGCTCTGGCAGAAGTCCTACTTTTATGTGAAGAACGTCGCCCAGCAAGGCGACTATGTCAACCTGCCGGCTTACGTAGTCGGCCCGCCGGCTGGGAGGCAACCTTCGTGGAGCTACCGGGCCAGGTCGCTGTCTCAGGCCAGGAACGCAACCGTGTCCCGGCTTCGGGTGATGATCCAGTCGGAGGGCCTGACCGGAGCCGACTTGGTGGCCGCCTTCGTGGAGCACCGAGTACTTCCGCTCCAAGGCCGGCCTCACATGATTTGCCAGATGAGCGGCCGCTTCGACCCGTGCCGGTTGAGCACCAGGGAGATGCCTCATGCAGAGGTGTCTTACATGGTGAACTACATCTCCAACTGCAAGCTCGCCGAGGATTGGCGATACGGCAACGGGCCGTATTCCCGCGCCAACCCTCCGCCTGGCGTAAGTTTTTCTTCTTTTTCTTCCTTTTTGTAGCCGGCCTCATGATAGCCGACCTCTGATCAGTTGGTTTGCCCTTAGTAGAACCCTCTTCTTTCGCCGACGGCCGGGGCAGCAGGGGTAGAGCACCAGCTCCTCCCCGACCGCACGGTGGACGACGCCGACGATCCGGACCTGGGAGCGGCCGCCATGGAAGACGCCATCATGGGGGAAGGCGACGAGGCAGGAGGCACGGGGCCCGGAGCCGGCTTCGAGGACTGGCCGGACGACGACGAGGTCGAAGCCCCCCCGCACCGTCAGCCGGCGCCTCATCATCAAGGCGCGGGCTCGTCTGCCGCGCCGGCTGCCCGTGGCGGCGCGCAGAAGCGCCGGGCCGCATCGACATTCTTCGGCAGCCGGCTGAAGAAATCCAAGGCTTCCACGGCAGCGACCAAGTGGGATGAGGCGGCCGCGAAGGCGGCCCGCTTCCGCAAGGCGGTGAAACAACCGCAGGCGATCTCGGCGTAAGTCGTCGAATGTCTTGTATATTATATATATATATATATATTGTTGTCCTTTTCGATTGAAGCCCTTCCAAACCTTTCTTTGCTTGCCGGACAGGGCACCGCTTTCCCTTGAGCGAGGTCCTGGCGGATCCGTAGTCGGGCCGACTGGAGGGTCCTCAGGCTCCCGTTGCGTGGATCCCCGCGCCGACCTTAGGGAGGCCACGGAGCGGAACACACGGGAGGCGCGGGAGGAGCGGGAGGCGGCGGAGCGAAGGACCGCCCAGGCGGCGAAGGAGCAGGCCGATGCGGCGGCCAAGGCCCGGGCGGAGGTGGCAGCCGCGGAGACAGAGGCGGAGGCCTCGCACAACCAGCCTCCGCTGCTCGTCGTTCCCCTCCATGTCGTGGCCCCTGACATCCCCGTGCCCCCGTCGGAGGAGGTCGACCAAGACCCGCCGGTGATGGAGAGGAGGGAGGACCACGTGGTCTCCGTGGAGGGGGCGCCGCAGACGGTGCCGACTGGAGCGGTCCAAAGCGGCCAATCAGCCGCGGCGCCGGAGCAGCCGGTCGGGGGCGAGCCGGAGGCAGGAGCCGGCCTCGAGGTGCAGCCGGCATTGCGCCAACGCGCAGGGGGAGGCACCTCCACGCCGGAGCCGCATCGAGCTGCGGGCGCCAGCCAGACGGCAGAGGCCCTGGAGAAGGCCAGCGCCAGCATGTCCGAGTGGACTCCCAGCGGGGGGACGGGCGAGATTAACGCGGCGGCCCAGGAGGTCCGGAACCGGCTTCAAGCCCAAGCCTCCTCGCTGCAGCGATACACCCAAGAGTTCCTCGCGACGCGGGCCGTCATCCGGGTGAGTCTTTTGACCTTGGTTGTTTTGCTCTTTTGATTTCTTCCGTGGGGGCGCGTCAGCGCACCCACTAGGTGTAGTCCCCGAGTTCCGAGTCGGCTATTGCGCAGGCGGCTTGGAACTTACTAGGTCCTAACAACTATCTTATTCTCGCCTCCTGTCTGATCTTCCAGGAGTATCATAACCTCCGTGTTGCTGCCTTCAACTCCTAGGCCCAGGAGCTGGGCCGGAGGACCGAAGATCTGACCAGCAGCCGGAGTGCGTGCTTTGTTTCGTTCATCTCCTGTGGGGGCGCGTCAGCGGACCCACTGGGTGTAGTCCCCGAGATTCGGGCCGACTACTGAGCAGTCGGGTCGGATCTTCCTTGACGACTTCTTCCTTATTGATTTTCCTTTGTCTTCATGCTTGCAGGAGCCAATGCCGACTTGAGGGGGCAGCTCAGAGGGGCGCAGGCCACCCTTCGCACCAAGGAAGCCGAATACAACACCTTGGTCCTGGAGCGTGACCGCCTAGCCAAGAAGTTGGCCGACCAGGAGGAGAGCCACAAGGCGGCCCTGAAGAAGGCGCAGGACAGTGAGGACGCCCTGAAGGCCGAGTTCGAGACTGAAGCGGCGGGCTGGGCTGAGACAAAGCAAGCGCTGAACGAAGGCTTCGGTCGCATTGAGGATTTGATCGATGGTAGGCCGCCTTCCTCACTCCTTGCTTGCCCCTTGCCCCCTGATTTGTGTTCTGACTTGTGCTGCTTTTTGTTCTCTGCGCAGACTACATTCCCGGCTATTCCGTCTTCGCCACCCAAACCATCGAGGCCCATCGCGAGGCGCGCCGGCAGGCGGGGGCTGAAATCGCACCGGACGCTTGAGGAGCAACTCTTGGCGGTCCAAGCTCAGCTGCAACCGGCTCACCGTATGCTCCGCCGCCTCCGGCGCGCCGGGGCGCAGGTGTTGGCCGCCCTCTGGCCAAGCGAGACGATTCCCCGCACCCCGAGTCGGACTGCCGACTGGCTGGAGGTTGCGGTTGGCCGCTTCAAGGCCTGGAAGGCATCGGCGGCCCGGCTTGGGGCTGGGCGGGCGCTGGAGTTCGTCCGAGCCTGGTATCCGGGGCTGAACCTGGACTAGCTGCGCACCTAGCGGCTAGAGGCCGACGAGGAGATGGAGGAGGTGCGGCCGGCTATCGCTCAGCGTGCTTCTATGATCGCCGAGTGCACTGACATCAGTGTCTTTGCTCCTGAAATAAATGACGACGGCGTTGCCCAGCCGGAGGAGTGGTTCGGGCTGGACCCGGCGGCGGGTGAGGACTCGGCAGAGGAGATCGCCTCCAACGATGAAGGCGAAGACGACGAAGGAGAGGAAGGTGAAGACGTTGAGCCGGCCGGTGAAGCGATCAGCCAGCCTCAGCCTGACCGTGCCTCCAGCAACGAGGCGCGTGCAAGCGCGCCTTTTGCGGGAGGCGGTGATCATGCCGAGGTTCACTAGCCGGCCACTCCTGCAGCCGGCGCTGCCGTCTCCACCGACCTGCCCGACTCGCCAGTCGCTCCCCTGGCTTAATCTGTCGTCCTTGCTTTTCCTGTTTGTTATCCTTTGAACAATTTTTATTAAACTTGCGCAGTTCCACCCACTGGGGGTGTATTCGAACTATGTTGAATGCTGGCCTTTTGAAGGTCTTTTGTGTAAATATGCTTGTGTGCGTGTTTGGTTTCCATTCACGTATGCTTTTTATCCTTAGGCTGTTTCCTTTGCCGCCTTCCCCTTTTGGGGAGGCAAGTACTCGAGCTTTCTTAGATTGAAGTGAGGTGAATGGAAGCCGGCCGGCCGGCTACTCTGGTAGTCGGTCGGTGGTGGGAGAAAACCCGGCTTTTGTTATATTAGTCCGTTAGTCCCTAGCCGTTTTTCGTGTGGGCGTCCTTTCCTGCCTTTAACTCTTGCCAGCCGGACAGCCGGTTCTTCGAACTGCGACATTTGGCGAGAGAAGGCTTGGGTGCCGGCACACTACTTGTCTGACCGCGGGTAGGACTTCTAATATAACTCCAGGCGGCCAGTCCCCGGGCCGACTAGTCGAACCCGGTGCCGGACGAAAAAAGTGAATGTAATGACAAGGTCATAAGCATAATATTCTTCATTTATAGATAAAAGATGGCCGTCCCTGAGCTCTCCTAGGGGGGCCTATTGTCTCATGCTTAGTACAAAAGTTAGCGTGATACATACTGCATTTCAACTGTAAAATCTTCGGAGGAAGTTGGCGTTCCATGTTCGTTCTGACTCCTTGCCGGAATCATCTCTCTTGCGTGCCTTCGGCTTCTGTGCGTCGATTAGGTAGTAGGAGTCGTTGCCTAAAGCTCTGCTGATGACGAAGGGGCCCTCCCAAGGGGCCGAGAGCTTGTGCTGGCCGGTTGTTCGCTGGATCAGCCGGAGCACAAGATCGCCCTCTTGGAAGGATCTTGGCTTGACCTTTTGGCTATGGTAACGGCGCAGGCCCTGCTGATAGATGGCGGACCGGCTGAGGGCTAACAGCCGGCCTTCTTCCAACAGGTCGACGCCATCTTCTCGTGCTTCCTTGGCCTCCGCCTCCGTGTACATGGTTACCCGAGGCGAGTCGAACTCGATGTCGGTTGGGATGACCGCCTCGGCACCATACATGAGGAAGAAAGGAGTGAAGCCGGTTGACTTGTTTGGGGTAGTGCGCAGACTCTAAAGGACGACCGGCAGTTCATCGAGCCAACAGCCGGCTGAACGCTCTAGTGGTACGACCAGTCGGGGCTTGATGCCGGCAAGGATGAGGCCGTTGGCTCTCTCGACCTGGCCGTTTGACTGCGGGTGGGCAACGGACGCTAAGTCCAACCAGATGCCCTGCGTCGCGCAGAAACGTGCCAAGGCTCCCTTGGCGAAATTCGTGCCATTGTCGGTGATGATGTTGTGTGGCACCCGTACCGAGTTGTTATATCTGCGATAAATGTCACGGCAGTCGGCCCATTCAGCTTCTTGATCGGCTTTGCCTCAATCCATTTGGTGAATTTGTCCACAGCGACAAGCAGATGTGTCATGCCGCCGCGCGCCGTCTTGAATGGGCCCACCATGTCCAGTCCCCAAACGGCGAAGGGCCAAGTGAGGGGAATGGTCTTGAGTGCAGAAGCCGGCATGTGTTGCTTGGAGCTAAAGAGTTGGCACCCTTTGCAATGTTTAACTAACTCCTTGGCGTCATCCAAAGCAGTCGGCCAAAAGAAACCATGGCGGAAAGATATGGCGACAAGTGATCTTGAGGCCGCATGGTGGCCGCATTCTCCTTGGTGGATGTCTCTGAGGATTGCAATGCCCTTCTCTAGCTCGACACATCGCTGGAGGACTCCAGTGACACTACGCTTGACGAGCTCTCTGTTGACGATTGTGTATGCTCCGGCTCGGCATTGGACTTGCCTTGCCTCTGTTTCGTCAACCGGCAGATCTTGGTTTATTAGGAAGTTGAGGATGGATTGAGCCCATGATGGAGCTGCGACTTCTTCTATTTCCAACACGGCTACTGCGACCAGGGCGGGCGGGCTGGGTGGTGAAATGCTGGAGTCGGCCGCCGCCTGTTGTGTTGGTGCATTCTTCGGGCCGACTACCGCAGTCCCCGAGCTGGGTGTGGTGGTCCCCGGGTCAGGCATAACTACGGAAGTCCCCGAGCCGCCTACTGATGTCCCCGGGCCGACTATCGAAGTTCCTGGGTCACCCGCTTGGTTCTTTGAGCTGGACCCGGCTGCATCGGGGTCAGGCGGCACGAAGATGGAATCAGACTCTGGAGACGGCTTGATAGACGGCTTGAGGAGGCATTGTAGAGAGACGCCGGTTGGTATTGCTTGCCGAGTGGAGCCTATTCGAGCCAGGGCATCAGCTGGCTCGTTGTTGGCTCGTGGTACGTGGAGGAACTCGCATCCTTCAAAATACCCACTGATCTGCTGAACGAGGAAGCGGTAGCTTGCCATATTTGCGTCCTTGGCATCCCAGTCGCCGGATGATTGCTGGACCACCAAGTCCGAGTCGCGATAACATAGGATCCGGCGAATGCCGAGCTCTTTGGCAAGCCGGAGCCCATGTATGAGCGCCTCGTACTCGGCCACGTTGTTGGAGGCGGCAAAGTGAATTTGCAGTGTGTATCTGAGCTTGTCGCCTTTGGGAGAGGTGAGGATGACGCCGGCTCCCAAGCCGGTGCGCATCTTGGACCCATCGAAGTGCATGCGCCAACGAGTGGAGTCGGGAGCTGGCGGTAGGTACTGGGTCTCGGCCCAGTCGACGAGGAAGTCGGCCAATGCTTGGGACTTGATGGCGGTGCGAGGCTAGTAGAAGATCGTGTAGGGGGCCAGCTCGATGGCCCATTTCGCCACCCGACCGGATGCATCCCGGCTGCCTATGATCTCGGCCAGCGGGGCGGTGCATACAACCGTGATGGGATGCTCCTGGAAGTAGGGCTTCGGCTTCTTGGCGGCGAAGTACACGCCGTAGCACATCTTCTGGTAGTGCGGGTAGTTCTGCTTCGAGGTAGACAACACCTCACTCAAATAGTACACCGGCCTCTGGACCGGCTGGGCTCGACCCTCTTCTGGGCGTTGGATTACGATGATGGTGCTGACCACCCGGCTGGTTGCGGCAATGTAGAGGAGCATGGGCTCTTTCTCAGTCGGTGCCGCCAGGACAGGCGGCGTGGCCAGCATCTTCTTCAGCTCTTGAAAAGCTTGGTCGGCTTGGTCATTCCACTCGAAGTGGTTGGTCTTCTTCATGAGGTGGTAGAGGAGAAGAGCTTTCTCCCCGAGCCGGCTGATGAAGCGGTTCAGGGAGGGCAAGCATCCGGTGAACTTCTGGACGTCTCGAAGTTTGGTGGGAATCGCCATTCTCTCAATGGCCTTGATCTTTACTGGGTTGCATTCGATGCCGCGTTCGGAGACCAGGAAGCCTAGGAGCTGGCCGGCTGGCACTCCGAACACGCATTTCTCGGGGTTGAGCTTGATTTGGAACCGGCGCAGGTTCTCAAATGTTTCCTTGAGGTCTTCCAGCAAGGTGCCGCACTTCTCCGTCTTCACCACAATTTCATCTACGTAGACGTGGGCATTTCGGCCGAGCTACTTGAGGAGGCACTTCTGCATGCAACGCTGAAAAGTGGCACCGACATTTCTCAAGCCGAATGTCATAGTCAGGTAGCAGAAGGCTCCGAATGGCGTGATGAAGGCGGTCTGAAGGCGTTCTGCCGGATCTAACTTTATCTGGTGGTATCCTGAGTAAGCATCCAAGAAACTCAACAGCTCGCATCCGGCCGTGGAGTCTATCACTTGGTCAATCCTCGGCAGGGCAAAGGGATATTTGGGGCAGGCCTTGTTGAGGCTCGTGTAGTCTATGCACATGCGCCACTTGTTGTTCTTCTTTAGCACGAGGACCGGGTTGGCGAGCCACTCCGGAAAGAAAACTTCCATAATGAAGCCAGCTGCCAGAAGCCGTCTATCTCCTCTCCCACAATCCTTCTTTTCTCCTCCGACAGTCGGCGGAGGGGTTGTTTGACTAGTTTTGCGTCTTCTCGGAGGTGTAGCTTGTGCTCGGCGAATTCCTTCGGAACACCCGGCATGTCCTTGGGGGACCATGCAAAGATGTCCCGATTCTCACGGAGGAAATCGGTGAGCTCGCCTTCCTATTTGCTGTTTAGGTTTGCCCCGATGACGGCAAACCTCTCTGGGTGCTCGGGGTCAAGAGGTATCTTCTTCGTCTCCTTGGCCGGCTGGAAAGATCCTTGGGCATCATACTCCTTGGGATCGGGGGACAGGGCCGACTGTTTGCCGGCCATGGCCACGACTCGGTTCAGCATCTTCTTTTCTTCGGCAATCACAAGGGACTCGGCCAGCCGGCTGCTGGCTGCTGCGCACTCGGAGGACTTCTTGTAATCGCCGGCTATGGTGATGACGCCCTTGGTGCTCGGCATCTTCATCTTGAGGTATGCATAGTGGGGAACTGCCATGAACCTGGCCAAGGCAGGTCGGCCAAGCAATGCATGGTAGGGGTTCTCCAGGTCCACCACTTCAAACCAGATCGGTTCCCGGCGGAAATGCTCCTTGTCCCCAAAAAGTACATCAATCTTGATCTTGCCAATGGGGGCACAGGACAGGCCGGGTACGATGCCATGGAACACAGTCTGAGTAGGCATGAGTTGCTTCGTCTTGACATTCAGCTTCTCCAGGGTGTCACGGTACAGGATGTTGATGCTGCTCCCGCTGTCTATCAGCACGCGGGAGAAACGGGCGGCGCATCTATCCGTTGCAAGGGTAGCATCCAAAACCAACGCATAAGAGCCGGGAGATGGCATCACCTCTGGGTGATCGGCCCGACTCCAGCTGATAGGTTTTTCTGACCAGTGCATGTGTTCGGCGGGGTTGGCAGCGACCATGCTGACTTCTTGGTGCTCTCGGCGTTTGTTGCGCCAGTCTTCGGGCTGGCTTGTAAATACGATATAAGCGGCATGCTCGTCGGGGAACTCATTGTGCACGGCTCCGACTGCAGGCCGAGCGGTCGGTGGCTGCGGAGCCGGAGGCGGCGGACCGGCAAGCGGAGGCGGCGTGAGCCCTTCACCTTTGGAGATTCGGGTGAGCTAGTGGCACTTCTGGGTTGTGTGGTTGGACGGCTTCGCGCCGCTGTGGAACTTGCATGGGGCGTCGAGAGTTTGCTCGTAGGAGAAGGCCGGCTGCCAAGCCGGCTTGCCGCCCCTCTGCTTCTTGGGTGCGGGCCGCCCTTCGGGCTGCTCGTCTTCGACTGTGGCCACCTGCCGACTGGTGGAGGGCGGCACGGGGCCCTTGCGCTTGTGGTCGTTCTGGTGTGGGCGTCGGCCAGAGTCCCCAGCCGGCGTCTTGGGCGCCGGGTTGAGTACTTTCCCGAACACGTCTACCCAGAGTTCGGTCTTCATTGAGGAGTCGGCGGTGGCGTACTTGTCCGCTATGACCAGAAGCTCGTCGAGGGTAGTCGGCTCGTCGCAGAGGAGCTTGTGCTTGAGGAGGGTGCCTTCTCGGCACCCGCCAGTGAAGTATTCTATGGCTTGCACCTCGTGCACCCCTTCGCAGGAGTTGAAGAGCTCGGCCCAACGCGTGAGGTAGTCGCGAGTGGACTCAGCGGGGCCTTGTACACACAAGGAGAGCTGCCTGGGCTTGGGAGCCCGCTTGTAGGTGCTGGTGAAGTTGCGGACGAAGGCTTCTGTGAAGTCTAGCCAGCTATTGATGCTGTATGGCTTGAGGCTGTTGAGCCAGGTCCGCGTCGTGCCTTGCAGCATGAGGGGCACGCACTTCACGGCAACGCGCCTGTTGCCGTTGGCTATGCTAACCGCCGTGGAGTAGTCGATCAACCAATCTTCCGGCTTAACGGAGCCGTTGTACTTGGGCGTGTCTCTTGGGAGCGAGGACCCTTTTGGGAAAGGCTCGTCGTGGATGCAGGGGCCGAAGCAAGGCGGGCCGACATCGTCTTCTTCTTCCAGCGCCAGGGATCGCGCTAGGCGGTCGATCCGATGGCGGGCGTCATTCTCGCCGACTCCTTCGCGGCGACCTAGCCGGCCGCTGAGAGTCGGATGCGCAACAGGCGGCAGGGTGGGATATCTCTCCCCACGGGGCCGAGGCGGAGGCGGGTTGCCCCGCCACTCCACGGCCCGGGGATGGCCTTCTGCGTCTCGCTCGATGGAGATTCGGGTTCGGCTTCGGCTGGCAGCCGGCTCTTTCTCGCGCCGCGCGCGGGTTTGGCCCGCGGTCGGCGTCTGGGACGTCGCGCCGTGATCTCGGCGCGGGGGAGGGCTTTCCGCGCGGGCGTCGGCTTTGTGCCGCTGTGCGGCCGCATCGATTAGCTGCTGGATGCGTATGGTCATGTGGGGGAGTTCTTCGGCCCCCAATCCGTCTAGCTCGTCTACGGCCGCCTGGGCGGCGCGCAGGTTCTCGAGTGGAGTGGCGTAGACTGGGTGGTCGACTCCTAGCGTGTTGGCGACGACAGTGCCGCGCTGTCTGACAACGCTGGCCCGGCTGGGCCCACCTGGGGGCGGCGTGCCAAAGGCGACGCGGTCGGCTTCGCGCCGGTGGGCCTCAATGAGCCGTCTCATGGAAGCCAGCTTCCGGCCCTCCGCGAGGAGGGCGAGGCGGCGAGCCTCCAGTGCTTCAGCGTCGGCATCGGCCGAGAGGGGGATGGACAAGTCGTGGACCGCCGCATGCGGGGCGTCGTGGGCGCTCTCGTCAGAGGCGCCCTCGTGGCCGATGACCATCACCTCGGTGGTGACAGCGTCGCAGCCATCGGCCCGGGGAAGCGGGTCATTGTAGATCGTGATGTCGGTGGGGAAAGTGTCGAGTGAGGCCATGTCGGAGTCGACAGGCATCAGATCAGTGGAGCCGACCGACTCCAAGTCCACCGCAGGCCCGCCGGAGACGCGGAGTTGGCCGAGGAGGTTGACAAGGTGGTCGGTGCCCGCGTCAGAGGCGAGCTCGTCGGAGATGAGGGTCTTGTCAAGGAGATCGGCGAGGCCGCTCGCTGCACAGACGTTGGTGACGCCTTGCAGCGCGTCGTGGCAAGCGCCATCGGGCGTGCCGGGCTGGCTACGCTTGCTGGGGAGGAAGAGGGTTCCCGTGCAGAACAGGTCTCCGGACGACGGTGCACCTGGCCCCACGGTGGGCGCCAAATGTCGGGTGGTAGGTGCGACATATGCCAACGGGTGGCTTATCATTGTGGGAGCCAGTAAGACGTCGCCGGTGCCTGGAAACGGGATGAGGCGAAGACATGCACGCCGGGGAATCTTACCCAGCTTCGGGGCTCTCCGTGGATATAACACCCCTACTGCTGCTCTGCGGGGTCTCCGCATGATCACTAGATGAACAAGTAGCTACACGATGCTCCTTGAGCTGTTCGGCGAGAGGAGGAAGAAGGGCACGACCCGCTCTCTTCTCCTCCCTATGTGGTGTCTAAAACTAGCAGGGATCAACCCTTTGCATGGGTGTCCCGGGGGGTTTATATAGGCTTACCCCCCGGGGGTACAATGGTAATCCGGCTGGGCGTGGGGCCAGCCGTCTGTGTCTACACTCGCCGGCTTTCGCGCCGGCTGCTGGGGCCCGCCGGCTGGTGGGTCCCGCCGGCTGCCGGCTCCTTGGTCGACAGGCAGGCCCCACTGTCCAGGGCCCGGTCGGGGGCTGGTTACTGTTACTCAATCCTGGTGACGAGGGCTTCGCCGAGGTGGGCGTGGCTACAGTGCCACCGTACGACGGGTGATATCTGTAGCCTCACCGCGTCTTGTCTCCTTAATGGGGTGTCTCCTTCGAGGGAGGTGGCAAGCCGGCTATGGAGAGCCGGCTTTGTCTTGGGCCGACTGGGGGAGGCCTGGCCGCCTTCAGGTGTCTCTCTACCCGAAGGGGCCCACTGCCCGTGGGCCGCACTGGCGGCCCGTCGTGGATGACAGCAGGGTCAACGTGGCAACAGGGCCGCGCCGGACGGGCCATGGCCACCCGTACGGCGCACTGTGTCGGGCGTGCTCCGGGATTCGGGGGTGGCAGGCTTTACTGTAGCCACGCCCCATCACATCGCCGTTATGTGGGTGCAGACTTTGAGGGTACGATCTTGACCGCTTTGCGGGAGCCGGCCTCTTGGAGTCGGCCTTCTCGTGGCCGGCTTCTTGGAGCCGGCCCTCTCGCAGCTTTCTTCATGAGGGCTGAAGTCGGGCCGCCTTCCGATAGTCGGCCTGGGAGACAGCCGGCAAGGGGAAGGCGGCCCCGCATCTTGGATTCTTGAGGGCCAGATCGGCTCGTAATAAAAAAAATCAGAAGGGCCAGGGGAGCCGGCTAGGCTACCCGTGGTCATTTACTCCGACAAAAACTGTGTGGCATTAGGCTATCCGTCGCAAGCGCTTTTACTGCTAGAACCGTTTGCAAAGGTCCATGACCGTCTGTTCTATTTCTATTTTTGCCTGTAATTTATTATTCCAATTGGAAAATTTGAAATACGAAACGTGCAATTCAAATTCTTAGCACAATGGTTCAACAACGAATCCATAAATAAAATTGCCAGTACAATATGTTCAGTAATTACAGGATTAGGTAGCAATTAACTATGATGAACCGCAGTATTTAAAGGCGGTAAAGGTGAAGAGACAAGTGTAAATCATTTTGATTGTCGACGGTGTTGAAGAAGCGGAATGCCCATAATGTGCCTTCCTGCATGCCATACGCATGAACCACTTTTGTCCAACCCCTTGTGACGATCGCCCGCCCATCCTTCACCGCCTTCAGGAAGACTTCTAGAGCATTATCATGGTAGCATGAATTATATACTTTAATCTTAGTTTCCTGCACTCCGGTCATGTAGTTTGCAAGGTAATCATCAGTAAATAGCTTCGGAAACCACTGAAAAGAGAAAAATATCAGATACTGAGGTCTAATAGAGTAATTTGGTGTGGGTAGGGGGAAAAGGCAACACATTACTTACCATCCTAAAGTTCACTGTTGTCTTCGACAAAGTGTAAATAAAGAGCTTAATTCCAATCACCCGTTTCTTTCGCCTAATAATCTTTCTTAGTTTCCTCACTTGACACTAGTTCATGAATATCTCATTGCCCCATACGCAAAAGGGATCGAAGCGTGGATCAGTACCCCTCATATATGTACCTACAAGCAACCAGTAAATGTTAGAAGCTAAACTGAGAATGCACAAATGATGTAAAATACAACGACCTATGTTCCTAAGTACAAGTATTTTTTTGAGATTTCTATATGAACTACATACGGATGTATATAGAATTATAGATATAGTTTAGATTAGAATCTAGATTCACTAATTTTTCTCCTTATGTAGTCTATATTGGAATCTCTAAAAATACTTATATTTAGGAATAAATGGTGTATAAGACATGGGATGCAGCTAACCTCGACAACAAACAACAGCATCGCCCCTTGTAGCCCTGTGTAAGTACATGGAAAGCCAATGTTAACTACAACAGGGTTAACATCCACCAAAAATAGCAAATGATAATAAAACGGCAACATCTGTAGTGATATCTTCATTTCGAAAGAGTAGCACGGTAGCGAAGGGACGGATTAAAAAATGGATACAACTGCTAATTGCAATAGGCTTAACAACATCCTAATTCATGTTTTGTAAGTTTGCAGCCAGTGAAATACAACTCTTTAAAAATGGATACAACTGTTAATTGCAACAGGCTTAACAACATCATAATTCATGTTTTGTAAGTTTGTAGCCAGTGAAATACAACTCTTTAAAAATGGATACAACTGTTAATTGCAACAGGCTTAATGACCATTGAAACCGGTACTGATAAATATGCAATTGACAGAGTTAAACATCACAGGGCAGGTGCTGCCAGAGCAGATAATGGCCAGTTGTCTATAAAAAGGTAGGGAAAATAGCTCAAACGTGTTAGGCATGTTTACTACAACATGCTTAATACATGGATAGTACAAAACATAGCCATTAATTCCAACTTGTACTGGTAAGATTGAACTGGTGGGTACATACTAGGTAAGTCCTGAGAGGTAGTTGTTGGGCCACTTCATCTTGGCCAGAGCCCGCCCAAAGTCAGCGGCGGCAGAGGCAAGCTGTTCGTCTGGGTCGAAGCATGGACCAGTGCCACTGACATGTGTACCTACAGGCAACCGGTAAATGGGTAGAAGTTAAACTGTAATTGCACAAATTATGTGAAATACTGTAAGACATGGGATGCAGCTCACCTCGACGGCAAATAAAAACATGGGCCGTTATGACCCTGCGTAAGTACATGGACAAGCATGTTAAGTGCAACAGGGTTAGTATCCATTAAAAATAGCAAATGGGCAGCATCTCTAGTGATATCCTTAGTCATGTGTGGTAAGTTTGTTGCTGGTATTGGTGCAATTGAGCTGGACACGGTAATATTTGAACATCACACATTGTGTACTACTGAAATAAACAAGGCAAGAACATGCTTAATACATCAACCGTACAAATCATAGCCGTTGCTAGTGGTATTGGTAAGATTTAGCTGGTCAGATCTTACCTGTTAAGTCCTGGGGGTAGTCGCTGGGGGACTTCATCTGGGCCAGAGCCTGCACAATGTCAGCGGCAGAGGCGGAGGCGAGGTGTTGGGGATATACCCCGCGGCGTAACCCAGCCAGAAGTCTAACCCGACCGGATTGGACGACTCACTGGTAACCCGCCCGGAGCTTGGTGATTCATGGGTGACCCGCCCGATCTTGGCGGTTCATTAGTAACCCGGCGAGCGGGTCAGATGGATGACGAGGCCCAAGGCCCAGAAGGCCGGTTCACGTTTAATGGTGGGCCAGTTTATGAGGAAAGCATAAGGAATATTCCCTTACAAAGGAAGTAAGATTAGGACTCCACTTGTAATAAGTAATCCTAATCCAACTAGGACTAGTCATGTAAACCGCCCCTTTAACATATATAAGAAGGGGCAGGGCTCCCCAAAGAGGGACAAGCAAGAAGAAACAATCTCTAGGGCTAGACACAAAGAGCCAGTTTACCGGCGACTCCCTCGTGATGATAATGAGACCTAGGCACAAACAGCATGTAGGGTTGTTACCGCATGATGTTTCCCGGGGCCCGAAGCTGTCTATATCCTTGTCTTGTGTGTTGATCTGCCCTGCGTCTCTTGTCCCACTCAACCCCTCTCAAGCTACCACATAGATGCGTTGGCCTCGCGACTAAGTCCTGACACTAAGGACATCTGCCGTGACAAAACCACAACAGTTGGCGCCCACCATGGGGCGAGCGCACGGTGGTGTTGAGTTCTTGGAGGGAATTCTTCAGGGATCGAGGAGCTCGCGATTGACCGCATGAAGAAGTTTCGGTGTATAATCGCATAGGATAACCTTGCGGTAGAGACAAAAAGTTCATCTTTGGAGATCAGAATCGTGGCTAATTATGGAGCTGGCACGTTCCAAGTTTGAGATGAAAATTATAAAGGCGTGTTGTACACCGCTGCAAAGTCACCGAGATTGATTCGACACCTCTGTCGTTCGTATACAGGTTTAAAAAAATATTGCTGAAGCCGTGTCGAAGATGAATCGGTGCAAGGATCATAACCAGTATCAGCCGACGGCAAGTGTTCAACCAGCCATCGCTTTGTCCTGCATGGAGACCGAGGTCAAACTCATCCATCTGACCCTTGAACCAAGATTTACGTGAAACTCTAGTGTGCTATTTCAACTAGTACTACTCGCTCCGCATGATGGACTATTTGATCTACAGATCCTTATATACATCTGCAGTCCGATGCTACCATGATTTAGATTAAAAAAAGGAAAGAGAAGGGAGTCAATGACTCGGAAGTGGACAGCGGTCTCTGCCCCTACAGCCCGACCTCCGGCCGCTGCTCTGCCGTGGGCCGCACGGCCAGCGCCTCTCTGACGTGACCGCACCAAGCCGCCCGCAGGCAGAGCCCAGCAAACCGCCATTGGCTTTGCTCTACCTCACCTCCACAGCAGCCGCCCGCCGGGTTATCAGCCCCGTTCCGCTGAGCCGCGCCGGAACCGAGCTGCTACCTCCAAGTCGCCACCAAGCCTCACCTCCGCCGCTACGACGCGGCCCTGACCCGTCTGTGCCGCGGCACCCGCGAGCCGCCCGCTCGCCTCGCTTCTCCTGCCTGTGCGTTCCCAAATCGCCATTGAAACCCGTTGTCTCTACCTGCGGGCCTCGCTGCCGCCTCTGCTGCATAGCCGCAGCCTGCCAAGTCGCTGGTGATGGAGGCCGTTCGGAAGGCGAAGAACAATTAACAAAGGGTCAAACCACCGCTCACATCCAGTGATTCGGAGTCAGGTCAATCAAATCATGAAGACTGATGGGAGCGCGGTGTACTGTGTGCCTCGTGGACCGTCAGATTACAAGTTGCCGAAGAAGGCATATTCCACCAGAGTGGTGTTGTACAAGAGTGCAGCAGTTGTACCCAATTTTACACTACTCCACGTCTGCGATTCCAAGTTTTCAAGCTTTAAGGGATGCTATTTCATTACATGAAGCATCAAAACCAAGGATTTGAGTCAAATGCTATGTCTGCGCCCCGGTGTTTTTTCCCTCGCAAGCCGCCCTGCTGCCATTGTTGTGACCATGGATGCAACCTGGGGTACCCGTGACAAGCCGGCCTACCGGCACTGCACAATACTACGAGGTGCTATCCTTCCTACATATTTTATCAGCACAAATAATTTTTTCCAAGAACAATTACTCTGGTCTTTGCTATTTTTGGGCATGACCATTATTTATTACAAAGGTGTCGCAAAGGGGCGCGCGCCAATATTATTGCACTAGAGTTGGTCCGTGCCATGCTGCTAGACGGATATGTGAGTAAGTCGCCGTCCCCCGCTTCATCAACACACGGGACTAACTTGCCCGTCCGTGTCGGCTTACAACGCCACGGCCAACTCGCCCGTCCGCACCGGCTTACAACACCGCGGTCGGTTCATTCGTCAGCTCCCACGGCTGACTCGCCCGTGGTGATCATCAACTCTGTGGTTGATAATTTCTGGCCTAAAATATCAAGGTGAAATCTGTCCAATCAATTTTTATTGATACATTTTTTATTCTATAAAAGAACAAATTACTCCGGCTTGCAATATTATTTATGCAGGAGCAATTGTTCATCGCAAAAGCTATGGCCGTGTCATGGAGACCAGTTTACATCAACATGATTTGGTTACCTCGCCCGTCCGCACCGGCTTACAATGCCGCGACCAAGTCATCTGTCCGAGCTGCCTCTGATGTTGCTCTCGTCTTTGCTGTCCGTCTCTCGCGGCCTGGTCTACATCAACATACCGGGCCGCACGTGTTTGCATGAGCTGTTTATTGAGTATGAGCAAGTCACAGCTTGGGTAGCTCGGTTTTACTTTCAACAAAATGGAGGCAAATTATCATATACCATCAACTGCCGTCTGCACGGGGTGGTTCAATGGGCAGGCGCACAAGTCGCCGCCACTACAGTTTGGTTACTCTCAAATCGCCAGTTGGAAGGATCCATTGGCCGAGTTGCTGACACGGCTCATACTGGATCATTTATAACCCGCTGCAGTCACCTCAACTTTCTGCGGATTCACATCGTTATCAACATCAATGATATACACCGTCTGCTATGGTCAAACACGGAGAATCTCAAGACAACTCCTCGAGTCATCTTGAGACTCGGGGGCTACAATGACATACTCCGCAAATATTGCCAGTTTAAGAACCCCAGGACGATGGAGGAAGAGATAACCCGGTCCCGGAGGCTACTACCATATTGATAAAAATTTAAAAGACGTTAGAAAATTTCCGGATTAAAAAGTATATGAAAATTACAAAATCCCGGCTCAATGAAGAAGTTCCGGGTCATCAGAAATGATTCCGGTTCAAAATCCGGTTCAAGAGACATCTCTCTCCTATAAAGCGTTGAAGCTCTCAAATATCCGGTTTAAAATCCGGCTCAAGGGATGTCGGTCTTACTGAAGCTCTCAAACATCCGGTTTACAATCCGGTTCAAGGGAAATCTGTTCTCCCATAAAGCTCTGAGACTCTCAAATCCGCTTTAAGAATTTCCGGTTCAAAAAGAATTAATCTCTCGCAAGTTCAAGTTTAAAGGTCATCAGAAAATTTCCGGCTAAAAATGAAGATTCCGGTTTACACTACTAGGGAAAAGCCTATACACAGAATTTTACCAGTAGCGCTGTACAAAGTCAAACGCTGCTGCTACTTAGTAGCAGCGTGCGTAAATAAACCGCGCTACTGCTATGACTTTAGTAGTAGCGCGTACTAGCGAAAAGCGCTGCTGCTATGTTTGAACTGGGCGCACATGGCTAGCCCAACCTAGCAGTAGCGCGTATAATGGCCCAGCGCTACTGCTAATCTCCTTAGCTGCAGCGCACTTACGTGTAAAGCGCTGCTGCTAACGGAAATAAAATAAAGTGAAAAACAAGTAGAAAAGTAAATGAAAATGAAAGAAATAGAAAAAGGAGAAAGGGAAAAAATAAAATGTAAATAAAAATAAAAGAAAAAAGGGAAAAAAGGAGAAAGAATAGCAGTAGCGGGTTCTGCAGAAAATCGCTATAGCTGCAGCGTGTATTCCAGAACGCGCTGTAGCTAACATAGCAGTAGCGCCCTTTCTGGAACGCGCTACTGATACTTCTGACTTAACCACGCGGTTCGTCCTTCCCCACGGCCACTTCATCCCCCAAATCAACTCCACTCTCGCCGCCGCCGCCGCCCCTCGGCGGCCGCGGGCTCTCGCCGTGCCGCCCCGACCCCAGATTCAACGCCGGTCCCGCCCCCGACCTCAACGCCGCCCGGGACGCCGCCCCCGACCCAGACCTCATCGCCGCCCCCGCCCCCCCCGGAGCCCCAACCACGACCTCGACGCTGCCTGCCCCTCCCTCGTCGCAGGCACCCGAGGTGAGCATGCCTGCTCCTCCCTCTCCCCTACCTCTGCCTAGGGTTTCTACCTCCATCAAATTAGTTAGGGTGGAAACGAATCGGATGCGGATGCGGCTCAAATGAGTTATGGTTCATGTAAGGGCGGAAACGAATCAAATTTCTAAGATGAATCATAAAACGAGTAAAATTTGACCACTTATTTCACTTTATAGTGGGATAATTGGAATATCCGCTACCACTTTCCACCCCTATAGGTTCATCAAATTAGATGGTAATTAGGGCAGTAGTTCTTAGGTACTAATTAGTTAGTAAGAACTAGGTACTAATTAGGTACTAGAATATTTTATTTATATTAAGTTTATTTTTAGTAAGAACTAGTTAGTAAGAACTTGTTGCTATTTTTTTAGTTAAAGCAATTTTCCCGCATCGACGTGGACGCTGCATATCCCGCATCCTCGTCGTCGAGTCGGCGGAGGACGACACCTGCTTGACAAGATGGGCCATGTCCGGGACTGGGCTCCGCCGGGGTGGTACTGGGAGGCGTTACCTACCGGGGGGTGCAGGTTGGTGAGGAGCCAGCCTGTCGTTGACCCAAACCTTCTTTGGTGGCGGTCGCGTGGGCCAGTGATGGTCCAGAGGCTCGAGGACTCCGCGGAGGTGGTGCGTCACCGTGTCAGTGAGGAGGACGCGCACGTCCATCGCTACTTGTTTGCGTTGGAGCACAGGTTCTCCAGGGATCTCATTGGAGCTATGATCCCGTGATGGTTCCTTCTCTGTGGGTGTCCACCGCCCGCGCCGATACCCCTCGTGTGCTAGGGTTTTAGTTGTACTAGTGATGTTATATGTATGACACTATTCAGGATGTATTAGTGATAATATTCGACGATGTACGGACGCATGAGATGATTTACTTTTGCTTATTGAATGCATGCTAATTTGAGTCTTATAAGATATTTTGAAATGTATATCTTGTGTTGCTCAATATCCAAGTGGCCGGTCATGTTTGCAGGTTACACCTCCGAGTGGCCTATGTTTTACCGGAGTGTTGATTCATTTCTGTTCCGGCAAATTTCAGGTGCTCGATATATCCTATTTTAGCAAAGGTCATGCCGGATTTTTCCGTGAATTTTGGCATGACTTTTGCCAGAATATGTAGGAAATATCGAGTGCCCCGGATTTGTGTGTTGAGTATCCTGGTAGTTGTCTTCTATCGATTTTCAATTAATGTTTTAACTATGAACATAGGAAATGTCTGACGACAAAAAGGATTTCGGTATTTGCAAATACTGCGAAGACGAGCGCGGCCTGTGCGACGGAATCTTCCTAGATGATGATAGGCGCTTCAGCATCAAGCTGGACGAGAACTTCGAAGTGGATACAGTAAGTCACAACGACAAGTCTTTTTTCGTAATTAAGCATGACATCTGCTTCATTTGCTTCAACTTATATTTTTTTTACTATTCTACTAGCGTATCCCCTTCCATGCAAGAGTTTTTGTATTGGATAAGATAGGTTTCAGTCATACTATGGAGGTAAAGAAAGTTTATTTGAAGACCGAGCATGGTTATATTTTCCATGCAAAATTATGCAATTCAGACGACTACACCTATTTTGGATGCAAAACAGGGCGAGCAC
Source organism: Triticum urartu (assembly GCF_003073215.2). Classification (NCBI taxonomy): domain Eukaryota; kingdom Viridiplantae; phylum Streptophyta; class Magnoliopsida; order Poales; family Poaceae; genus Triticum; species Triticum urartu. Next base: position 76,555,180 of record NC_053028.1, on the reverse strand, counting down.
TATGCAAGACTTATGCATTTCAGCCTGATATGGTTATCACCTTTGATATTCGTCCGGAAGATGATATTGAAGGTAATACCGACATCTGGGTCGATGTGCAGACGCCTCCAGTTACACCAAAATGTAAGTTTCTCAACCATATTTATGTCTTTGATATTGTTTATTCAAAAATAGTTGACAACTAATTTGTATTGTCAGCTTATTTCGGTGCAAGCAAATATGTCCAGCGCTTGGTAGACAGGACCTACTACTGTCCCAGGGATGAACTAAACTGCGAGGAGCTAAGTCATTATGTTTCATGGCTTGAGGATCTTGATACCGTCAAGACAAATTTTCTTCCTGGACTTAGAAATCTTAGTACTGAAAACGTGCGACCAATAGTGTTCGTCATGAACTACGGTCACATCTATTTAGGAAGGATGGTAAGATTTTTACTATTTGTCCTCAGTGCATCTTTTCCATACATTATTTGTGAATCTAAACTTCATTGCTAAGTATGTGACCATACGATGTTCTTCAACAGGGACTCCCGATGAATGTTGTGCCTTATGGGATCGAGACTAAAGGTACCATGAGTATTATTAGCTTACGGCCAAGATATCCTACATGTTACTTTAGTGCATTCAAGATCAGCGATGAATGCTTAATAGTGCAAGACTGGACCAGATATGTGATGGGGGAGCGCAGACAAGTACTAGGGGGCAGCAAACAGATGTGCTACCCAAAATTAGGAGACAGGTTCATCTGCATGCTCCAACTTGATCAAGGAGGAGAGCTACACATGTTTTATGTTGTAATACCTAAGAGAGAGCAGCAAGAGTGATTAGCTATAAATGAGTTTGAGGATGATGATGTGCTACACTATTACTATGATGATAAAATAGCTAGTGTTGGTGGTAATGACTGATGATTATTATTAGCTAGTGTTAGTGGTGATTAAATAAATATTGTTGGTTCTAATGGTTATGATGATGATTAAATAGCTTGTGCTGGCGGATTAGATTCAAGTGGAGGCAACATGTGGTGCACATCGAAAGTACTGCTAGTCCAAACTAGATCAAGTTTGGATTAGTAGTATACTTTTGACATGCACCACATATTGCCTCCACTTGAACCTAATCCACCTTCATTTGACACACTGTTATGGACATAATGATGTAAACCTCATAACTGGTATTGTACCAATATTTGTACGATGGCGCATAAATACACTAAAAATAAAAAATAAAAAAACAATACTAGTAGCGATGGAAAGAAAACACGCTGCCAGTAGTTACATTAGCAGCAGCGTGGGAGTGAACAAGCACTGCAGCTATTTGTCCTAGTAGTAGCGCGTGCGGCACGCGTTACTGCTAAGCAATAGCTGTAGCGCCTTATTAGTAGCGCGCCTACCCGCGCTACTAGTGAGCACAAAACCAGCGCTACTGCTAGGGTTTTCCCTAGTAATGTTAAAATCCGGTTCAAGAGACATCTCTCCCCTATAAAGCGTTGAAGCTCTCAAATATCCGGTTTAAAATCCGGCTCAAGGGACGTCAGTCTTACTGAAGCTCTCAAACATCCGGTTTACAATCCGGTTTAAGGGAAATCTGTCTCCTACAAAGCTCTAACGCTCTCAAATCCGGTTTAAGAATTTTCGGTTCAAAAAGAATTAATTTCTCGCAAGTTCAAGCTCTCAGAAAAATTACAGGGACCAAAGAGAGTTGGATGCATAGCACAACTCAAACATAGGTACCCGGTGAGCACAACTCACGAATATGTCACTTGGGGGCTTCCTGTTCAAACATAGGTGTATTCACCAAAGAGAACATAGCGTTACTACCCTTTTGACTGGGTTATCTTGTTCAAACATAGGTGTATTCACCAAAGAGGACATAACCCTTCCGGGTCATCCTGCCTGTACGCCAGCTGCTTCTTCATCCGGTAATCCTGATTGGCCCGGCGAACTCTTAACAGTCAATCTTTAAAACAAGACCCTGAATTCGTTAAGGTTAAAACGCCGGTTTGTCATGTGAGGGCACGGCTTACAGATAGCGAGGATGAACCCAGGCTACTAAGCCGCCTTCATTGAAACTTGGTTAAACCTGCCTGTTTGCTTGATGCTACTCCGACCTCGTGTACTCCCGGTAAGTCAATCTTTAAACAAGACCCTGAACTTATCCGATGCTCTAAACCCCTTTCTCACACTCTGTTCAAGTATCAATCGTTTCCCATTCAGTTGAAACTTCCTCTTGTACCTTCATACTTTGCTCTCGATGTTTTATTAAGTTTCAACTCGAGAGATACTTCTACCTCATTCCCTGAATTGTTCACGAGATAATTAACCCTATAAGGGCCAGTTCTCCCGAACTTACTCTTTACTTCCCCACTTAAATCTCGGGACGAGATTTCTTGTAGTGGAGGAGATTTGTAACACCCCCAGTGTCATGCTACAGTAATCCTCTGTGATTAAGCTAATCTTTTTTTCCAAATAGTGCTTAATAACCTTTGTTCAATATCCCATTTGAAATTTCCACTTTCAAATCTAATTCAATTTGCAAGTGAAATATGGAGTTGCACAAAGTTGCTGCAAATAGTTCATCTTTTACCCAAAATTCCATAACATCTAATTGTTAAGGAATACAACATCACCTCCAAGCCAAGATGGACTATAGAAATTTAAAATAGTGCCAAATCAACAAATTATTGCTTTTCCATTTATGCAAAACTCCAACAGCTTCAATTAGATTCCAAACTTTTTGTGGCAGTGCACAATATTTCTTTAAATTTGTTTTGCCCAGTGGCATATTTTTGCAAAGTCATTTGTGGCTAAAATAGAATACAAAAACTACTGGAAAAAGAAAAACAGAAAAAATAAAGAAAAAGGCAAAGAACAAAAATAGAAAAACAAACCAGAAAAATAAATAAAAAGAAAGCCCCCCCCAATAGGCCACGGCCCAGCTGGCCTCTGGACCCACCAGGCCGGTCTAGTCGGCCCAGCCACCCCCACCTGCGCCCTAACCATAGCTCATCACTCGCCTCCACCCGCACGACCCCCCACTTTCCCCCGATCCCCATCTCACTCCTCGTTCCCCTCCACCTCGCGCCGCACGCACACACACGCACGCATCGTGCTTGGGAGAGGAGCTCCCTGCGCCCGATCCCCTCGCCAACCACGATGCCTCAGCCGTGTCTCCCTCTGCTTCTCCTGCTGCAGAGCACCGCCGCCACCGCGAGTCCCCCCTCCACCGTCACGTCTTCTCCGCCCCATCGCCGTCTTCCCTGCTCCGTTGAGGCCGCCACCCACCTGCACCGAAGGCCGCCCCACCCCACGGCCTCCTCCTCGCGGCTCCTCTTCGTCCACACCTCTGCTTCGCCCTCGCGCCTGCCGGCCCATCTGGTCGCCGGACCTTGCCGGCAGGTTCCCGTAGGCCTCCCCGGGCGCTTCCTCGACATGCCCCGAGTTCGCCCCTGCGCTCCATGTGAGCAACCACCACGATTCCCCTTCTTCCCCATGTTTTCCCTTCTTCTCAGACGCCGTAGTGTCGTGCACGCCTTCCCTATGCTCACACCGACCGTGCCCGATGCACGCGCGAGCTCTGCCCCGCCACCCCTGCTCGCCTAGCATTGACCTGGTGCGCGCCAACGCGCGCCCGACCACCCGCAGCACGCTCGCCCGCCCACTCGCGACCACGTCGCCGCTCGGCCGTCGACGTTGCCGTAGTTCCTGGCCATCCCCGGCCACACCGATACCGTAGATTGATGCACCGCTCCGTCCGCATCGCGTGGAGCCTCACGGCCTAAAAGTTAGAGCATCTCCAGTCGCGCCCCCAACAGGCCCTCCCCGGGCGTTTTTGTCGCGCCCGGCACCGAAAAATGGCCCAGTCGCGCCCCCAGGAGCCCGTTTTTCGCCAGCTCGGGCCGAAACTGGTGCTGGCGGACCCAGGCCGAACCCGGCGCCCTGGGGGGCGCCTGGGGCACTGGCACAAATGAAAAGGACGCGTGGGTCCGCCCTGTCGGTGAGTCGAGCGCCTCTTCCCACTGTTTCTTCCCGCTTTTCCCCCACTTCCCTCCCATTCTCTCTCAATTCCTCCTGCCAATCTCCCTCCCACTCGCCTCCCATCCGGCCGGCCGCCATGCCACCAAAGAAGTACGTCGTCCCCCGGGCCGCAGCAATCGCGACCGCCTCCGTCGCCCAGCCGAAGCAGAGGAAGCCAAGGGCGCCGCCGTCCAAGCCACCGGTCATGTCAAACACCGAGTGAAGGGTGGAAGTTTAGCGACGGGACACTGTCACCGCCGACCGGCGGAATAGGGCGATCGCGAAGAAGGCCCGTGACAATGCGGCGCGTGCGGCTGCGGCTTCGGCGGACCAAGCCAAGGTCGAGGCGACTCGCGCAGGGATGATGAATCCACCCGGCAGCCACGCCCAGCACGTGCCCTGGGGCCAGCAAGGCGTCGGCTCTCCGTCGCCGCAGCCATGGGGATGCACGTCCTCGCCGGGCTATATATGCCGATGGGGACGTGCACAGTGGGTTCAACCCCAATGTCACCTTCCCCCATGGACACCCAGCCCAGCGCACGCCCTCGCCTGCCTTCACCGGCATGCAGTACCCTCCATACAACTACTCGCCGCCCGCCTACGCGTCCTCCCCGATGCCCCCTTTCCGCCACGGCGCGCTGCCCTTCTTGAACCTCGGCGGCACCGACGAGACCGAGGCCGACATGGAAGACATCATCGCGACAGGCTCGACCACGACCGCCGCGTCTCTCGGGTTCGTCACCCCGGAAGACATGGTGGATCTAAGCGACAGCATGGATGGCGAGCTCGGCTACGTCTATGGCGAGGAGGAGCGGGAGGAGCAGGAGCAGGACGACGAAGAGGAGGAGGAGGAGGAGCCGGCGACTATTCCGGCGAGGAGGTCGGGTCTGGCGAGCTGCGCATCAAGTGGGCGTCAAAGGAGGAGGAATGCCTCGTCGAAGCATGGAAAGTCATCTACCTCGACCTGATCACCGGCACGAACCAGAGCATCGAGACGTACTGGGACCGCATCAAGGCCGAGTTTGACGAACACAAGCTCGTCGACCCCTACATTAAAGGTGTCTACATGCAGCGCGGGGCGAAGGCGGTGGCGAACCATTGGGGGCGTATCCAAGGGCGTGCAACAAATGGCATGGGATCGTCGAGGAGGTCGCAGCTCGCCCGGAGAGCGGCGCCAGCATTGAGGATCAGGTATGGCACGCCGGTCTCCCTCCTCTCTTCGCCGTGTGCGCCCGCCAACTTTTTGTTCCTCTGCGCAGTTGCTGCGCATGTTCGCCTTGTATTGGCAGGGTAACAACGACGCCGAATTCAAGTACCTCCACGTTTACAAGCGCATTGACATGTGCGAGAAGTGGGCGGAAGTCCGGTGCACCCTCGACAAGGCCAAGGAAACCTACAAGCCGTACGCGACGGCTCCGGGCGCGTCAAAAGGGCGGCCGGACAGCAACAAAGGTGCCAAGAAGGGGAAACACGCCGACACGGCCACCGCTCGAGTGCAAGAGTCCATCCAGCACTGCCTCACCGACGCACAGGTCCAGGCCGCCCTTCGTGAAGAGAAGACCGAGGCGCGGTGGTCGGCGTTGATGTCGAGTAGCGCCGTCAAGCTCGACCTACTCCGGACCAACGTCGCCGCGAAGAAGAGAAACACCGACCTGGCTTTCCTGCTGGGCGGGGCGAACATGCTCCAGAGCAACGACGAGGCGGTCAAGGCGTGGTACATGGCGGAGCGTGGCCTCATCCTGAACCAGCTTCCCTCGACGACGACGCCCACGCCCACGCCCACGCCCACGCCGCCGCCAAGCCCGAGTAATGCCGCCGAGACTCCCCGCAGCATAGAAGCCACGCCGACGCCGCCAAGTACAGAGACCCCGCCAAGCCCACGCACGCCGACTCCGCCGACGCCGGAGGCCGACCTCACCATCTGATGCGCTGCACGCGTGTCCTTTCTTTTTTGTACGCCGAACTTTTCATTCGATCGCCGAACTGTGGCCGTATGATCACCGGATTTGTGGCGCCTATTTTGTGAGCGGGAATGACTACGTTTGAATTTGTCGCGGGTTGGGGCGGTGCCTAGGGGCATGGCTGGGAGCTAGGTCGCCCCCAGGGGCCGATCTAGCGTCGGTTTGCCCCCAGGCCGCTCTTTTTCGGCGCCCTGGGGGGGGGGCAACGGCTGGAGATGCTCTTAGTCACCGGAGACGTCGCCGACGTACCTCCGTTGCGCTCTATGGCCACCGTCGTTCGAACCACCGGGTCTGGCACCGATGTGTGGGCCCATGCTGACGTGTTGTGTATTAGTTTGGGCCTAATCTTGTTTAGTGCTAAACCATAACATTTAGCACTCACTGACCTCTGGGTTTACAACTTAGCTAATTTAACTAAAACTATAAAAAAAACCTGTTAAAATGTGTACCTATGACACATGGGTCCCACTGGCCCCATAGACCAGTCAAACCGCTGACTGGGATAACATAGTCAATGACATGCGGGTCCCACACACACTATTTTCTATTTGACCAAGTCAACAGTTAATGTTGAGTCAGCGGTTGACCAGGCCCACTGTCACCCTCACTAGAACATCCCTAGGTACACTTCTCTATGTACCCATAGCAATTAAGTATTTATTATTTTCAAATTAAATTAAATCTAGTAAATTTAGAAATTCAGTTAAACTTTAGGAATTCATATAAAATAAACCGTAACTCGGATGAAAATGTTTTCTACATGGAAGTTTCTCAGAAAAATACAACGAATCCAAATACGTGGCCCGTTCATCTGTACCATGCCCCTAGCATGCTGAACATGGAACCGTCCCCTCTCTTTCGTTTGTCTAGAAAAAGCCAAATGCCGGGAAAACCTCTTCGGATGTTTTCCCTCTCCGTCTGCAACGTGTAGTACTGCGTTAGAACAACCCTAGCTATGCATATCGTCTTGTCATGCTTAGTGTTGCATCTGTTTGCTTATATTTACTGTTTCTTCCCCCTCTTCTCTCTGGTAGACCCCGAGATCGATGTTGCCCCTGTGATCGACTACGTCACCGATGACTCTTCTTCCTTTACAGTAGAGCTTCCAGGCAAGCCCCCCCCCCCTTTGATCATCCTGATATCGCCCATTCCATTCTCTCATGCTTGCATTAGATTTTGCTACTGTAATAGATTGCTCCTATTCTGATGCATAGCCTACTTTTGTAACCTGTTTATTGTTACCTACCTGCTTATCCTAAACTGCTTAGTATAGGTTGGTTAGTGATCCATCAGTGACCCCCACCTTGTCTTTGTTGCCCCTGCTTCATCATCGAAGACCAGACCCCGGCACCGCACATCACTTTCCCCTTAGTTGCTCGACACTAGTGGGTTACTATCGAGTGCCGAGGGTGAGACCTCATCAGCAGTTCTGATGTTAACCCTGTAGTGTAGCTATTCAGTCGTGGTCATCGAGGGTGATTTCCTCCTTAACCACTTCTGATACGACTCTGTCGTGCAAACCCTCAAGTGTGAACCTCGAGGGTGGATCCTCTTACGTTCAGCTTGATGATTACATCGAGTGGAATTCACCGGGGGTGATTCCTCGGGTTTTCCCCTTGATGTTTGGACACACGGATACTTGGATTTTACAACTGTTACATGGAAAGGCGGGTCGACCCTGAGGGGTACCCACGATTGATGTGGAGCCGGGTTGACCTGGAGGGTGCCCGCGAGATAATTACGAGGTGTGGCCGGGCATTCCTAGCCCTTGCCGCAACTCCTCGAGACGGGGCAACGGGGTCACATCTTTCATGAGTCTCTGCTTGTTACCGCGTGTCCTAATCCACTACGATTTGGATATTTGATCCGAGGGGCCTCTGGCCTGATAGCACTAACCCTCACGTGGGCATAGTATGGGCATTCTGCGTCGTATACATTAGTCGAAGCTTAATAGACGTCAGCGACTGGGCGGCGCGCGTCGGGTTGGACTGCGTAAGGGCATGCCTTTTTGAAGGAGGTAGCTAGGTCTGCTCACCGGCCTCCCATGCAACATGCAGGAGTTCCCGGGGCGATGGCCCATGACCCCTGGGGGCATAGGTTTAGTCCGGCGTGCTTGACCTCTCTATTAAGCCTAGGTCGGGTTGCGACGTATTGTTTGGCCGAGGTCGGGCATGACCCAGGAAACCGTGTCCGGCCGGAGTTAATCGAGCGTGGTGGGTAAGTTGGTGCACCCCTGCAGGGAAGAAAACATATATCGATATCCTGTCCTACAGTAACGGACACTTGGAGTTGTATCTCGATCGATACAACTAGAACTGGATACTTGAGATGAGACATGAATATGAGAAATGGATAGTATGGCTCTGGGATTCCTTTCTCACAGGGAGTCGAGAAAGGATCTCTAGCCGAGGTTGATAACACTACTACTACTTTACTTTATGCTACTCTACTCCCTCCTGTTGCTGCAAGATGGTGGTTTCCAGAAGATGCTAGTCTTCGATAGGACTAGCTTCTCCCCTCTTATTCTGGCATTTCTACAGCCCACTCCACATATACAGCCTTCCTTTGATAATGTTGCATATGTAGTGTAGATCCTTGCTTGCTGAGTACTTCGGATGAGTACTCAAGGTTGCTTTGCTTCGTCTTTTCCCCTTTTTCCATTCTTCTCGGATGTCGCAACCAGATGGTGGAGCCCAGGATCCAGATGACACCACCGATGACTACTACTACCCCGAGGGTGCCTACTACTACGTGAAGACCGCCGACGACCAGGAGTAGTTAGGTGGCTCCCAGGCAGGAGGCCTTGCCTTTCCGATCGATGTTTCTTTTGTGCTAGCCTTCTTAAGGAAAACTTATCTAACCTATGTCTGTACTCAGATATTGTTGCTTCCGCTGACTATTGTGTTTTCAAGCTTATGTATTCGAGCCCTCAAGGCCCTTGGCTTGTAATATAAAGCTTGTATTATTTTAAATTTGTGTCTAGAGTTGTGTTGTGATATCTTCCCGTGAGTCCTTGATCTTGATCGTACACATTTGCGTGCATGATTAGTATACGATTGAATCGAGGGCGTCACATGTCTGGCCGCCGCCGGCGATGAACTTGGCGAGGCGAGATGCCATCGCTTCCTTACCATGTGCACGCTCGTGGGCGGCGAGGAACGCGGCGCGGCAGGATGCCATCGCTTCCTTACAAGTTACTATGCACCGCGGTGCCATGGACGACGCCTGGAGAGAGCTCTGGGACGGAGGGCCGGGCAGCCATACAGTGCGATGGTATTCAAGAGCTTAACCACAAACGACAACAGAAATTTGGCTTCCCTTACAATTTTGCTCGTTCGTTGTCGCACACGGTTCATCTCCGTCGCTTCCGGAAACAGTGTGCGTTGAGCCTATTGTGTGTTGCGTTATGATTGCTCGGAACCCCGGCCATGTGGATCACGCGCGTGCACTATTGGATGCGCCGCGATCGAATGGCAATCCACGTCCCTCACATCACACCCATGCACCTATAGCTGGATTGTATTTATATGCGCTAAATGCCTAGAAAATGCACATAATCCCCTAAATATGGTAAATGAGCCCGGAAAAATGCCAAATTTAAACACGGTGATTTGCAGGGTGTATGTTCGTCGTAGAAAAAAACTCCAGGGCAAAGAATGAAGAAAATTTGGATTCCCCTTCAATCTTGAGGATTTCCCTTTCGAAAGCATGGAACTTCCTCAGTGATGGTTCGATTTATGAAGGGCGTGCATGACAACATAAGCCAAACCTTCTCAAATTTTTACCAAGGCATGGTGAGGTCATACCATGGCACCATGCCAAGCGTCATGTTTTTTAAGCATTTATTTCATTTTTTATAGTTGAAAACCCAACAAACAGACATTTGTGGTTGACTATTGCCACACATTTCATCGAAATATCTGTCCATTCCTTGTAAAAGGCATGAGAATTTACTAAATGGCACGAGCATGGTTTTCTAGGCTGTTCTTGTGGACCCTTTCATGCATTGATTGTTTGAACTTGAATTATGCGTATTAATGCCTAGGAAATGCACATAATCCCCTAAATATGGCAAATGAACCCGGAAAACTGCCAAATTTGAACACGGTGATTTGCAAGTTGTATGTTCATCGTAGAAAAAACTCGTGGACAAAGGACAAAGGAAATTTGGACCCCCCCCCCCTTCAATCTTGGTGATTTCCCCCTTGAAACCATGAAACTTCCTCGGTGATGGTTCAATTTATGAAAGGCGCACATCACAACATAAGGAAAACATTCTCCAATTTTTACCAGGGCATGGTGAGGCCTTACCATGGCACCAAGCCAGGTGTCATGTTTTCCAACCTTGTGTTTCATTTTTTGTATAGTTGTTAACCGAATAAACGACGTGTTTATGGTTGACTATTGGCACACATTTCCTTGAAATATCTGCCCATTCCTTGTAAAAGGCATGAGAATGTGCTAAATAACACGAGCATGGTTTTCCCGACCGTTCTTATGCACCTTTTCATGCACCGATTGTTCAAATTTGAATTATGTCCATTAAAGCCTAGAAAATGCACATAATCCCCTAAATATGGTAAATGAGCCCGGAAAAATGCCAAATTTGAACACGGTGATTTGTAGGGTGTATGTTCGTCATAGAAAAAAACTCCAGGGCAAAGAACGAAGAAAATTTGGATTCCCCTTCAATCTTGAGGATTTCCCTATCGAAAGCATGGAACTTCCTCGGTTATGGTTCGATTTATGAAAGGCGTGCATGACAACATAAGCCAAACCTTCTCAATTTTTTACCAAGGCATGGTGAGGTCATACCATGGCACCATTCCAGGCTTCATCTTTTTTAAGCATTTATTTCATTTTTTATAGTTGAAAACCCAACAAACAGACATTTGTGGTTGACTATTGCCACACATTTCATCGAAATATCTGTCCATTCCTTGTAAAAGGCATGAGAATTTACTAAATGGCACAAGCATGGTTTTCTAGGCCGTTCTTGTGGACCCTTTCATGCATCAATTGTTTGAACTTGAATTATGCGCATTAATGCCTAGGAAATGCACATAATCCCCTAAATATGGCAAATGAACCCGAAAAACTGCCAAATTTGAACACGGTGATTTGCAGGTTGTATGTTCATCATAGAAAAAACTCGTGGACAAAGGACAAAGGAAATTTGGACCCCCCCCCCTTCAATCTTGGTGATTTCCCCCTTGAAACTATGAAACTTCCTCGGTGATGGTTCGATTTATGAAAGGCGTGCATCATGACATAAGGAAAACATTCTCCAATTTTTACCAGGGCATGGTGAGGCCTTACCATGGCACCAAGCCAGGCGTCATGTTTTCCAACCATGTGTTTCATTTTTGTATAGTTGTTAACCGAGTAAACGATGTGTTTATGGTTGACTATTGCCACACATTTCCTTGAAATATCTGCCCATTCCTTGTAAAAGGCTTGAGAATGTGCTAAAAACACGAGCATGGTTTTCCAGACCGTTCTTGTGCATCTTTTCATGCACCGATTGTTAGAATTTGAATTATGTCCATTAATGCCTAGAAAATGCACATAATCCCCTAAATATGGTAAATGAGCCCGGAAAAATGCCAAATTTGCACACGGTGATTTGTAGGGTGTATGTTCATCGTAGAAAAAAAACTCCAGGGCAAAGAATGAAGAAAATTTGGATTCCCCTTCAATCTTGAGGATTTCCCTGTCGAAAGCATGGAACTTTCTTGGTGATGGTTCGATTTATGAAAGGCGTGCATGACAACATAAGCCAAACCTTCTCAATTTTTTACCAAGGCATGGTGAGGTCATACCATGGCACCATGCCAGGCTTCATCTTTTTTAAGCATTTATTTCATTTTTATAGTTGAAAACCCAACAAACAGACATTTGTGGTTGACTATTGCCACACATTTCATCGAAATATCTGTCCATTCCTTGTAAAAGGCATGAGAAATTACTAAATGGCACAAGCATGGTTTTCTAGGCCGTTCTTGTGGACCCTTTCATGCATCGATTGTTTGAACTTGTATTATGCACATTAATGCCTAGGAAATGCACATAATCCCCTAAATATGGAAAGTGAACCCGGAAAAGTGCCAAATTTGAACATGGTGATTTGCAGGTTGTATGTTCATCATAGAAAAAACTCATGGACAAAGGACAAAGGAAATTTGGACCCCCCCTTCAATCTTGGTGATTTCCCCCTTGAAACCATGAAACTTCCTCGGTGATGGTTTGATTTATGAAAGGCATGCATCACGACATAAGGAAAACATTCTCCAATTTTTACCAGGGGTATGGTGAGGCCATACCATGGCACCACACCAGGCGTCATGTTTTCCAACCATGTGTTTCATTTTTTGTATAGCACGAGCATGGTTTTCCAAACCGTTCTTGTGCACCTTTTCATGCACCGATTGTTTGAATTTGAATTATGTGCATAATTAATGCCTAGAAAATGCACACAATCCCCTAAATATGGTAAATGAGTTCGGAAAAATTTCAAATTTGAACACGTTTCATTTGAGGCGGTATGTTGATCGTTGGAAAAAAACTGAAAGACAAACTAGGACAGAAATTTGGATTCCCCTTCAATCTTGGTGATTTCCCTCTCGAAAGCATTGAACTTCCTCGATGATGGTTCGATTTATGAAGGGCGTGCATGACGACATAAATCAAACCTTCTTATCTTTTAACCAGGGCACGGTGAGGCCATACTTCATTGTTCTATAGTTGATAACCCAGTAAATGATGTGTTTGTGGTTGACTCCATTGAAATCTCTGCCCATTCCTTGTAAAAGGCTTGAGAAATTACTAAATACCACTAGTATGGTTTTTCCAGACCGTTCTTCTGCACCCTTTCATGCACCAATTGTTTGAATTTGAATTACGTGCATTAATGCCTACAAAATGCACATAATCCCCTAAATATTGTAAATGAACCAGGAAAGGTGTCAAATTTGAACACGGTGATTAGCAGGGTTTATGTTCATCATAGAAAAAAATCTCATGGATGAAAGACAAAGGAAATTTGGATTCCCATTCAATCTCGGTGATTTACTATCGCACACGGTTCATCTCCGTCGCCTCTACAAACCGTGTGTGTTCACTCACACATGCAAAAGGAAAAGAAAACCCTCGCCCACTTCGTCCCCACACTCACTCACCGCGGAATCCTCCGCAACTCTGCACCCTATAATCTTGACGGTTGTTGATGGTGGCCGTAGGTCGCGCTCCAAACGGCACCGGATTTCGCCTCCATCGCTTTCCGCCGCCTATCTGCACCAACATTCTAGACTCTGGTCGACTGGGGTTTTCTGCGGGATTGGGCCGGGGATTTTTCTCCTGGAGAAGGTAATCAACTTAATTAGCGAAATATTCACTCATCTCTTATCGCGGTCCGTCCGTCGCTATTAATCAACCGGCGGAAATCGTTGTGGAATCATTTTTGTTCTAGATGATTCATGGGTGTTCATTCATGTGTGCACAGTGCAAGGACAAATCAGGCAACTGTGGTCATGGCCAGTCGGAAACGAAGTTCTATCTAACCATTCCGGATGACTTCAGGGAGCACTCGGTATGTTCAATATCAACCTACCACGGTCGGCATGGCCTAATTTTGTGAACATATACCGTCCGTTGCTACATTATCTATATATTTGCATCAAATCCTTGTTACATTATCTATTTTTAATTCTATATTTTTGTACTTTGCTTGTATCTATATATGGATATGTTCTATCAGTTACTCCCATATTTGCATCTTTCTCGGTTATTTAAATATATCTAATTTACGATCTTAATTTTCATTTCAAGCAGTGCATCCCTTGCTTTGCAAGAATAGGAGTAGAAGGAAATCTTGGGCTTTACTTTGCTGATGACTTCCAGGATGTCATATTGATAACGCAATATGGGTTTACAATGACGGTTAGCGTAATACTTGATAAAGATGGTCACTCCTATTTTAATGCGGACCTTTGGAGAAAAATGTCTAAGTGTTATGCACTGAAAGCTGGCAATAAAATTCTAGTGCGTGCACCACAGCCTGGTCTAATTAACATGGATGTTTACTTCCCCAACGTGAGGTTAGTGTCCTTTCAACTTTCTCCATATTGTCATATTACTATTTAAGCAACCAATTGATCACTATTTAAGCAACCAATTGTGATATCATATTCTGACTCCGTTCCTAGGCAGTAACAAATTATGTTTACCAATTTATGCACACTATATATTCTTCTGCCATGTTCTGCATAAATAATACCTTTCCACCTTTTAAGCAGGATATGTTGAATGCATAGTGAATGATCTGTATGTTACTAAGCGTACCAAATTTCATTGGAAGGACTTGAAGCATGTCATAAACTTTGTTGATAATCTGACAGAGATAGCACAGTGTATGAACGCTGGATTTTGGATGGGATTAATTAGACCTATGGTGCACACACTGAACAAGACCAATTGTGTGCACAAAGCGCTGGTAAAAATTCTTATTTTAATGTTGATGCTCATAAACTACATATATCTTCAACGATATGTTACAATTGTTTTTTATTCTACATGTCAATAGAAATTGCCCCTGTAGCCGTTCCTGGATCGATTTCCCGGCGTGGTCAAATTACACTTGTGCCTGCTAATAACGCCAAAGTGATTGCAAGGTACTGCATTTCCCGCAAAAATGGAACCATTCAAATTAACAAGTTCTCGCTTCTCGTGGCAATGCATCCATATTGGAAAATTGGAGACACTATTCTACTCCTGCTCTACCAAGGCACGGGAGGGCTCTTCCTTTTCATTGACGAGATGCCGAGTCGCCGTGATCAAGCTGCTTCCAGTGGATAGTTGTGGTTGTTGGCCCTCAGCCTCTTAAAATGTGCTAGCTGTTACTATATATGTTAAGTATGTAGATATGGACCATATGGTTGTTGGCCCTTAGCCTCTTAAAATGTGATAGTCCTTACTATGTTAAGTATGTAGATATGGACCATATGGTTGTCAAAACTGTGTTACGAAGATTCTCCTTTTGTCGAATAGTGTAACTACTATATGTGTTACTCAAATGCTATTACCCAAGTTCATAAATTTTCATGGAAAGTATTAGTATCATACATAGTTCATTGAGTTTAAGCGTGTGCCCGATGTCCGGAAGGCATTTTCATATTAACTATCCATATTGCAAATTCACACACATGTTCACATAAGGAAACATATGTGTAACATACTAATCATCGCACACGAGTACTCGTAGACGCATCGTGTGCGATACTCCTAGCCACCGCAAGCATTTAGTTTGCATTTTTCAAAGTTTTTTGTACACGCAGAATCACACACGAAGTAACTGTATTGACCGTCTGTGTTGTAATTTCTCATCGCAAAGAGTTCATCCGAGTCGGCTGTTTGCCACGTATCACACACATCTTGTTTACACGACTCGTTTGTATTCTTTTGGCTCATCACAAACAGTTCATCCATGTGAACTGTATGCTGCATATCACACACATCTTGTTAAGTTGAACCGTTTCTGTTGTGTTCCCTAATCGAAAATAGTTCGTTCGAGTTAACCATATGTCGTATATCGCACACACATTGATATGGCTGCCCGTTTCTGTTGTTCTACCTCATCGCAAACAGTTCGAATGGATTAACCGTGTGTCCTGCATCGCACACACATTGTTATGGCTGCCCGTTTCTGTTGTTCTGCCTCATCGTAGACAGTTTAAATGGATTAACCATATGCCCTTCATCGCACATGCAACTCAAACCTGAACCGTGTTTGATGCATACATCATCACAAATGTTTTGCACATTTTTTGACAGTTTTTTTACACCACTGTTTGCGATTATTGCATCGCACACAGTTTCGGCAAAGGGTCTCTGATCGTAGTGTCGCGTTAGCAGTCTCCTGCAGTAGTGATTGATTGCAAAAAAAGCGAGGTCACTTTTCATATCAATGGTAATGAGCATACGGTGCACTTTCCCAAGAAACAATTCCAAGTGAATGGTATTAATGTTATTGAAAAATCTCCTACAATCACTATTGGAAGATTTCAACTACCTCTACCTACTGCCAAAGAGAAATATGAAATGCTTATTGTTGGGGATATTCATATCCCTGTTGAGGTAACTTAGTGATTTATGGAAGTTCTTCGGTTTCATCCTAATCGAATGTGGTTGTTAATAAGACTTGACCAACCTTATTAATGGATCATTTTTGAGAGGTATGAAGTTGATGAATTTAGTGAACACTACCTTCTGTCCCTACATTTTTTTTCTATTTTTATTAGTTAAATAAAATAAAGGGACAATTACATTTGAGCCCCTAGTTGTGTCACACCCGTGTGTTTTGCCCCTAAATTCAAAAAACCCTCGTTTCTGCACGAGCTCGTTTGCTCTTCTTATGTTTTGCCCTTTGACCGTTTGACTGTAACTTTGAAAACTTCATAACGAATTCATACTAACTCAGAAAAATGCATATAAGATATCAAAATGTCCGGAAAAACATCACCTATATGTGCATGTCATTTGCATTCATGACAAAAAGTGCATTCATGACAAAAGACATCATATGAGCTCAAACTGAGATAGGGACTTCTCAGCACTTTTGCCATGAATGCAAATGGCATGCACATATAGGTGATGTTTTTCCGATCATTTTGATATCTTATTTGCATTTTTCTGAGTTAGTATGAATTCGTTATGAAGTTTTCAAAGTTGCAGTCAAACGGTCAAAGGGCAAAAACATAAGAGGAGTAAACGAGCTTGGATAGAAATGAGGGTTTTTTGAATTTAGGGGCAAAACACACGGGTGTGACACAACTAGGGGCTCAAATGTAATTGTCCCTAAAATAAAATGCCATGTTTTGTCTATTTTCTGAATTTCCCGTGGAATAGAAAATGACCCAAAAATAAAAGTTCTCAGATTGCTCTGAAGATTTTATACTATTTGTTTCTGAATATTTAAGAATTTTTGGTGCAAATAATATCAGAGGGAGGTGCACCAGGTGGGCACAACCCACCTAGGTGTGCCAAGACCCCCAGGCGCGCCCTGCTGGGTTGGGGTCCCCACATGGGCCCTCTCACTTATCTCTTCATCCCACATCACCACCTACCTCTAGAAAAAATCACCATTGCTCTCTCTCTCTCTCTCGTGTTCTTGCTCTCAAACCCGCGGATTTCGATCTCTTTTCTCGAAGCTCCATTTCTGAAACTGTTTCAGGGGATTGTTGCTTGGCATGTGACTCCTCCGTTTGTCTAGTTAGTTTTTGTTTTAGTAGTTTATATTTTGAATAATTAGCCACTCTTCATGCTGTTGTAGATGAGCTTGCATGTTGAATTCTTAGATTTCTAAGTAGTTTGAATGCTTGCTATGGCCTCTAGGCATCCCTATGAGTAGTTGCTACCAATCTTGTAAAGTTTTGTTGATAAATTTTTGTCACCCAAAAATTTTTAGAAAATTGTACGCGAAAATGATGAACCTCTTTGGAAGGAGGTCGTCGAAGAGGAGATCCTCGGAGGCATCTTCTAGTGATAGTTTCGTTCATTGGTCTTATGTTGAACCAAGTGAGAGTTCCATACGAGATGCCACCACCAAAACATGCTTATGGTCGTGCGACGATTATATGGTGAGTGTGGGCATTAAGGAGGAATTTGAACAATATGTTCACAATGCCGATCGCAGTCCCTACATTTCAGATAAGTGCAATCAACACCACACTCTCACTGAATCATTTGTCAAAGGATTTAAATTTCATCCCCGTGAGTCTAGGGTGTCATTTAAACTATATGAAAATTCATTTACCATATCACTAGATAGATTTTCTCACCACTCCAAAATTCCATTTTGGGGTTCGCTTGACGAACCACCAAGAGCTGAGTTCCAAACATTTTTGTCTAGCCTTTGCTACGGTGAGAATACGGGAGTGACGCAAGGTAGAATAAAGAGCATTCATTTTCCCGCAATTCAGTACTTTGCATTATTCAATGGGAAATGTATTGTAGGCAAACAAGATTATAGTACACTTTGTACTCCAGACTTGAGCCTCATACGTGCCACTCTCACCGGTGATAGAAGCTATAATCTTGGAGCAATTGCTGCACGTAGGTTGCAACACAACGCTAATAGTGGTTATTTTTATGGTGGAATTTATGCCACATGCTTAGCAAGAGAGCTGGGTGTTTCACCTTTGCCATATGACCCTATTTTACCCACGCAGTATTTAGACTTTGATGCTATGAAGCGTCATAAGATCCTTAAGGGTAAGCCTGCCAATTTCACCTACAAATTGTTGTTTAATCAAGACTCCGTTGTATACACATATTTGCCTGCGCCTGCTCTCTTTGATTATCACAGCAGGGGAAGATATTTTGTTCTTGTGGTTTTGGCTGCATGGCAGGCTGAGACATCCGCACCAAGAGCCTCCGTGAGCTACCACTTCGAGCATTACACAGGCTATTGATTGATTACTAAGCTAGGCCAAAAACCTAAGCCTGGGGGAGTACGTGTTTCTCACCGACTTTACATTTATGTTCACATGTTTCAGTTGTCGATGTTCACACTTTTTCATTGCATTATCCATGCTTAATTTTATTTTCTCACTTTCTTCTTGTGTGTTTGAAAAAACTTGAGAAAATCCAAAAATATTTCCTTCTTCTTTTTGTTTTTCTTCCTAGATTAATTAGTTGTAGCACTAAAAAGAAAACCCAAAAAGATTTCCTTGTTCTTCTTTTGCTTGCTGGGAGCTTTCCCGTGTAAATAGTTTTTCTCATTTTTGTTTTCCCCTTTTATTGGCTTCTTTCAGATATAACCAAAAACCCCAAAAATATTTCAGTGTTTTTCTCTGAATTTCTATTCTATATCGAGTCGTACCAAGGAGAAGACCATGATGAAAATGTTGAGTGGCTCTCATATGCATAATTGTTGATCTAACAAAGAGCCCGGTTTACCTTGTCTTCTCCTGTTGAATAAAATGTTTGCAGATTCCCGCTTAGTCCACGGCACTCTTGCACTATTATTATGTTCACATCGTTCGGTTGTGCAAGTGAAAGGCAATAATGACGATATTCGATGAACTGGCCATGGCAGAGAGAAACGGGTATGAACTCGACTTGTTCTGTTTTTGTAAATATGTTTAACATAGTACCCATGATTGAGCCCATTATGATTAAACATATTTGCAATGAAAATTAGAGATTATAGTTCCTCATGCCATGCATAAGTAGCTAGGAGTGAATAATGATTTATCTTGGATGTTAACATTGCATTAAAATAATTGTGATGTAGTATGATGATATGGTATCCTCCTCTGAATGTTCGAGTGGCTTGACTTGGCACATGTTCATGCATGTAGTTGAATCAAAACCAACATAGCCTCTATGATATTTATATTCATGGTGTTCATATCCTACTCATGCTAGTGTCCAATGTTACTTATACATAATGCATGTTCATGACCGTTGTTGCTCTCTAGCTGGCCGCTTCTCAACCTGTTTGCTAGCCTTCGCCTGTACTAACTGGGAATTCTGCTTGTACACCAAAAACCTTGAACCCAAGTTATTCCAGATAAGTCCACCATACCTACATATATGTGGTATTACCCTGCCGTCCTAAGTAAATTTGCATGTGCCATCTCTAAAAACTTCAAATTAATATCCTTTTTGTGTGCCTGGATCATTCATGCAATGACAGGAGGTAGTCGGTATCTTCCATGCTAAGCGGGTTATTCTCAGGTCCAGTGTTTATTCACTCGCCATCGACGAGAAAAGGGCAGTAATAGGGATGCCTAGTCCCAAACTACAAAAAGAATTGATCTTTCAAATAATAAAACAAAAACTCACAATGGAGTCATAACCTTTACTTTTCTGCTTGGGAACCGCCACTAGGGTGCTTAGCATGGAAGATATTGATAACTGATAGTCGTGAAGTAAACAAGAAGGGTGCATGTCTCAAAATATCATTCACCCCTGTTTTAAAACTTGAGCTCTGGCACCTCTGCAAATCATTGATTCCCTCTGCAAAGGGACCTTCTATTTACTTTTACGTTGTGTCATCACCTTCTAAAATAAGTGCCAAAACCTGAGAGCACTGTTGTCATGCTGATGCATTATTTGTAGCTAATGTTGGCTGCATCATGACTGGATCTTTTCTACCATGAATTACAAAGTTTAGTCGCCGCGTGAACTTTGGAGGTGCTCTGCATTTATGTTTTGCGGTCTCAGAAAGGGCTGGCGAGATATCACTATTGTCATATTATATCATGGGTGTTTTGATAACGTGTTGCCATTTGAGATATCTTATTATTGCTCGCTAGCTGATTATGTCATTGATATGAGTTAATATAATTTTTAAGAGTTACTGTCGACATGGTTAGTTATAATATTGGTTGAAAACCAGGGTGATGTTTAAGCTTATTTATGCAAACAAGAGCAAAAGAGTTCGTAAAAGTTTTTCTTTTTTAGTTTTAGTTTATCAACTCAATTGCTTGAGGACAAGCAGAGGTTTAAGCTTGGGGGAGTTGATACGTCTCCAACGTATCTACTTTTCCTAATGCTTTTCCTCTTATTCTGGACTCTAATTTGCATGATTTGAATAAAAGTAACCCCGGACTGACGCTGTTTTCAACAGAACTACCATGGTGTTGCTTTTGTGCAGAAATAAAAGTTCTCGGAATGGAACGAAACTTTGCGAGGATTTTTTATATCAATAAAGAGAATTTCTGGGGCCAAGAACCACCGGAGGGGGGCACCTGGGTGGGCACAACCCAACAGGGCACCCCCCTCCAGGTGCGCCCAAGTGGGTTGTCCCCACCTGGTGGCCCCGCACACCCTGAACCTACGCTATAAAATCCTATTTTTGAAGAAAAAAATCAGGGAGAAAGAATTATTGCGTTCCATGAGACGGAGCCGCCGTCACCTCCTGTTCTTCATCGGGAGGCCAGATCTGGAGTCCATTTGGGGCTCCATTGTGATGCCCCCGATTCAATCGTACACTAATCATGCACGCAAACGTGTACGATCAAGATCAAGGACACACGGGAAGATATCACAACACAACTCTAAAACATAAATAAGTCATGCAAGCATCATAATACAAGCCAGGGGCCTCGAGGGCTCGAATACAAGTGCTCGATCATAGACGAGTCAGCGGAAGCAACAATATCTGAGTACAGACATAAGTTAAACAAGTTTGCCTTAAGAAGGCTAGCACAAACTGGGATACAGATCGAAAGAGGCGCAAGCCTCCTGCCTGGGATCCTCCTAAACTACTCCTGGTCGTCGTCAGCGGGCCGCACGTAGTAGTAGGCACCTCCGGTGTAGTAGGAGTCGTCGTCGAAGGTGGCGTCTGGATCCTGGGCTCCATCATCTGGTCGCAGCGATCGGGTAGAGAAATGCGGAAAAGGGGGAACAAGGCAACCATGAGTACTCATCCAAAGTACTCGCAAGCAAGGAGCTACACTACATATGCATGGGTATATGTGTAAAGGGCCATATCAGTGGACTGAACTGCAGAATGCCAGAATAAGAGGGGGATAGCTAATCCTGTCGAAGACTACGCTTCTGGCAGCCTCCGTCTTGCAGCATGTAGAAGAGAGTAGACTGAAGTCCTCCAAGTAGCATCGCATAGCATAATCCTACCCGGTGATCCTCCCCTCGTTGCCTTGTTAGAGAGCGATCACCAGGTTATATCTGGCACTTGGAAGGGTGTGTTTATTAAGTATCCAATTCTAGTTGTCATAAGGTCAAGGTACAACTCCGGGTCGTCCTTTTACCGAGGGACACGGCTATTCGAATATATAAACTTCCCTGCAGGGGTGCACCACATAACCCAACACGCTTGATCTCATTTGGCCGGACACACTTTTCTGGGTCATGCCCGGCCGCGAAAGATCAACACGTCGCAGCCCCACCTAGGCACAACAGAGAGGTCAGCACGCCGGTCTAAATCCTATGGCGCAGGGGTCTGGGCCCATCGCCCATTGCACACCTGCACGTTGCGAGGGCGGCCGGAAGCAGACCTAGCCTAGCAGGCGTTCCAGTCCAATCAGGCGTGTGCCGCTCAGTCGCTGACGTCACGAAGGCTTCGGCTGATACCACGACGTCGAGTGCCCATAACTGTTCCCGCATAGTTGGTTAGTGCGTATAGACCAAATGGCCAGACTCAGATCAAATACCAAGATCTCGTTAAGCGTGTTAAGTATCCGCAAACGCCAACCAGGGCCAGGCCCACCTTTCTCCTAGGTGGTCTCAACATGCCCTATCGCTCCGCCTCAAAGTAACAGTTGGGGGCCGTCGGCAACCCAGGCCCACCTCTACCAGGATGGAGCCACCTGCCCCTTCAGCCCCCATCTCCGAACAGTATCAAAGGTAATGTAACAGTGTAAAGTATATAGTATATGCCTGTGATCACCTCCCGAAGTGATCACGGCCCAGTAGTATAGCATGGCAGACGGACAAGAGTGTAGGGCCACTGATGGAACACTAGCATCCTATACTAAGCAGTAGGATAGCAGGTAAAGGTAACAACAGTAGTAGCAAGGACAGGCTATGCAGCAGTATAGGATTAACTGAAAGCAGTAACATGCTACACTACTCTAATGCAAGCAGTAGAGAAGAATAGGCGATATCTGGTGATCAAGGGGGGGGGCTTGCCTGGTTGCTCCGGCAAGTAAAGGGTTCGTCGTCGATGAAGTCAACCACAGGGTACCGGCAACAGTCTCGGGGTCTACCGAAAAGAAGTAACAAATGGGGAACACAATAAATAACAGAGCAATCAAATGTAACACAAAGCAAGACGCGGCAATACGCGGTGCTAGGGGTGACCTATCGCAGGGATAGGTGATACCGGCGAAGGGGGGAAACATCCGGGAAAGTATCCTTGGTGTTTCGCGTTTTCAAACAGAT
Source organism: Triticum urartu (assembly GCF_003073215.2). Taxonomy (NCBI): domain Eukaryota; kingdom Viridiplantae; phylum Streptophyta; class Magnoliopsida; order Poales; family Poaceae; genus Triticum; species Triticum urartu. The sequence goes on along the minus strand of NC_053028.1, from coordinate 76,532,296 downwards.
GATCCGGAGGGGGAAAGTTGTGTGTTAGCTATGCTAGGGATGTGTGGAGGATGAACGGACTGTGTATTTGGATTCGTCTTGTCGTTCTGATCAACTTTCATGTACAAAGTTTTTCCATCTGAGCTACAGTTTATTTTATATGATTTTCTAAAGTTTTAAATCATTTTTAAAAATTATTTAATTAATTTAATTCAACATTATCCAGAATAGTGTTTGCTGATGTCACAATGACGTCAGCATGACGTCAGCAGTCAATAGGACGTTGACTGGGTCAAACTGATGTGTTGGTCCCACTGGTCATTGACTTAGTTAACTAAACATGATTAGTTAATTTAATTAAAGTGATTAGGTTAATTAATTAAGCTTAATTAGACTAATTAACAGGATTAATTAAGCTGATTAATTATCTTAATTAACTAATTATATTATTATTATTTTTAGTTAAGTCTTTTTTTATAAAATGTTCTGGGGCAGGGCCCCACGTATCTGGTGGCCCAGAGGGGCCTTAACGGGCACGGGCCACCAGGCGACGGGCGGGTGCTAACGGGCGAAAGCGCGGCGTCGCCCGAACGCAGGGCCAGGCCGGTGAGGATGGGCGACTTGGGCGCGGCTGTTGGCGGCCATCAGGGCGGCCGGAGGTGACGGGGGCGCAGGGTGGTGACGCGGTGAGGTGGAGGCGAGGCCACGGTAGGGCAGGGAGCCAAGGCGGGGCGCGGTAGTGGGGGCGAGCCACGGCAGTAGAGAGCGGAGCCAGCGCGGCCACGGCGCGGCGGGACAGAGGCTGGCGATGCGACTAGGTGGCACAGACGAGGCTGCAGGACACGGGGGACGCGGCGGCCAAGCGTGGCGCAGGGGGGTGTGCAGGCGCGGCGCGGCGCAGGTGCAGCAGGGGCTGTGGCGCGGCGCGCGAGCGAGCGCCGTGGGGCGGCTGTGCATGGAGCAGAGCAGAGAAACTGCGGCACGGCAGTGGGGGCGCAAGCGGGACAGGCACGAGCGCGTTGCGGAGTGGGGCGAGCGAGACGAAGGGCAGCACGGTGACCGGGTGAGGAGAGGGGGAGGCTCGGGGCCTCACCGGCGTTGAAGGGGAGAGGAGCGGCGAGGCTCGGTGTGGTCCGACGGGGACGGCGCGCGTAGACGGGGAAGAGGGTCGTGGTCGAGGCGGCGTTGAGGTCGGGGCGGCGTGTCTTGATGCGGGCCATCGGGGAGGAGGTCGAGGACGATGCCACGAGGTCCGGCGACGGGGAGGGTGGCGACTGGAAGTAGTGGCAAGTCGGCAGGGTCAGGGCACGCAGGGGCGAGCGCCCCCCATCCAGTTCATGGGGGGAAGTGGGGAGAGTGGGGATCGATTTAGGGTTTCGGGGAGTGGGGAGGGGGTTAGTAGGCAGGGGTGGGCCGGCCTGGCTGGCCTGGTGGCCAATTGGGCCAATTCCCGACCGGGAGGGGGAGGCTTTTATTTTAATTTTTGTTTTGTTTTCTGGTTTTGTATTTCTTTCTTTTATTTATTTTCTCTTCTGTTTTAATTCAATTTAAAATATTTACGCATTTTATAAAACCGTTTCTTCTACACCATAATTATCTATGTAATATTTAGTACAAACCGAACATTTTTATTTTAATGTTTGAAAACTTTTATTATTTACCAAATTTTGAATTTGAATTTTGGACCGGTTTTGATCTAATGATAGATTAGCAACAGTAATGGAGGTAACGTGGCATCATTAGCAGAGTATCACTGTAGCATGATTATCCGGGCGTCACAATTCTCCTCCACTACAAGAAATCTCATCCCGAGATTTAAGATATTCTAACGAGTCTTCTCGGTCTTGGTTGCTCTTCTTGGAGAGGTCGATCCATTACGTTGATGTCTTCATTTCTCTGCTTCAGGTCATCATGATGAAGTCGGCATCCTTTCTTCGGGAACTCCATCGTACTTAGGAAAAATGATAAGGGGTATCTCCAGAAGAACTGACCTCTACAAGGTCACGTATCTGGTAGAGAACATCAGGGAGGCTGGCGGATAGTAACTCTCAAATTGAAACTTAAGCAATTATCGAGAGCAAAGTAAGAAGGTGCAAAATAGAAGTTTCAAACGCATAGGCAAACGTTCGTTGCCTAAAACGAAGTGTGAAAGGGGTTCAGAGCAATGGGAATAAGTATTGCGTCTGATACCAAAATAGATCACTAGGCAGGTGGCCCGTGAATTACATACGAAGTCAAGCGCGAGGAATAACTTTGATAACAGGGTGTATTGGAGAGTCAGGTTTCGATCCCGTGGAACTGTGGGTTTTGGGCCCACCATGTGGGTTAAAAGTAGGAAGGGCGATGACGTATTGCACGATCATGTAAGCAAGGCATGTCAGAGGATAGACTATCGATTATGTCGGCAACAACCATTGGTACCAAGGGCGAGGGACGAAGAGAACCATCTTCCTGCTCATTGAACAAGGCGGACCAATAGGCAAAGTTCTCGTCCATCGGTGGTTACCGGAATGCTATCAACAAAAGCAATAGGGTCTTACTGACAGAGTGGTACAACGAAGTGCTTAACTAAGAAGGGAATTATCACTGCTCAGTTAAGTCAGATTACTGGAAAGGTTAAACAAAACAAGGGAAAGGATAGTATGATTATCATATTAAACAAACCAATGGAAAGGAAAACGTGTTTAAACACATATTCCAGGGTTATATCCTTCCCAGGGACAAGCAGAGCATGATAACCATCACATGATATTAAGTAGAAAAGCCTCTAGGTAAGGGGAGAGAAATTTCATGACATTATCCATACAGCGTTGTTTGGATAATTGAGCAAGAAACATTTAGCATTGGGCTTCAAATGTTCTTGTTGATGAAGAGAGTACCACAGACATGCTTTGAGATAGCATTGACATGGTCTTCAATCAAAGGTCAGACTTTGGATACATAAAGGATCCATCAGGAACAACTTATAAAATAAACCTTACGATTTCCTCAAGGAAGAATTGAAGGAAATATGCCCTAGAGGCAATAATAAAGTTATTATTTATTTCCTTATATCATGATAAATGTTTATTATTCATGCTAGAATTGTATTAACCGGAAACATAATACATGTGTGAATACATAGACAAACAGAATGTCACTAGTATGCCTCTACTTGACTAGCTCGTTAATCAAAGATGGTTATGTTTCCTAACCATGGACAAAGAGTTGTTATTTGATTAACGGGATCACATCATTAGTTGAATGATCTGATTGACATGACCCATTCCATTAGCTTAGCACCCGATCGTTTAGTATGTTGCTATTGCTTTCTTCATGACTTATACATGTTCCTATGACTATGAGATTATGCAACTCCCGTTTACCGGAGGAACACTTTGTGTGCTACCAAACGTCACAACGTAACTGGGTGATTATAAAGGAGCTCTACAGGTGTCTCCAAAGGTAGATGTTGGGTTGGCGTATTTCGAGATTAGGATTTGTCACTCCGATTGTCGGAGATGTATCTCTGGGCCCTCTCGGTAATGCACATCACATAAGCCTTGCAAGCATTGCAACTAATGAGTTAGTTGCGGGATGATGTATTACAGAACGAGTAAAGAGACTTGCCGGTAACGAGATTGAACTAGGTATTGGATACCGACGGTCGAATCTCGGGCAAGTAACATACCGATGACAAAGGGAACAACGTATGTTGTTATGCGGTCTGACCGATAAAGATCTTCGTAGAATATGTAGGAGCCAATATGGGCATCCAGGTCCCGCTATTGGTTATTGACCGGAGATGTGTCTCAGTCATGTCTGCATTGTTCTCGAACCGTAGGGTCCGCACGCTTAACGTTACGATGACAGTTATTATGAGTTTATGCATTTTGATGTACCGAAGTTAGTTCGGAGTCCCGGATGTGATCACGGACATGACGAGGAGTCTCGAAATGGTCGAGACATAGAGATTGATATATTGGACGGCTATATTCGGACACCGGAAGTGTTCCGGGTAATTTCAGAGAAAACCGGAGTGCCGGAGGGGTTACCGGAACCCCCCGGGGAAGTAATGGGCCTTATTGGGCCTTAGGGGAGAGAGAGGGCTGCGGCCTAGGAGGTGGCGCCCCCCCCCATGGGGAGTCCAAATTGGACTAGGGAGGGGGGGGGCGGCCCCTCTTTCCCTCTCCCTCTCCCTCTCTTTCCTTCCCCCTTAGGTTTCCTAATTGGATTAGGAAAGGGGAGTCCTGCTCCCACTAGGAGGAGGACTCCCCCTCCCCTTGGCGTGCCCCATAGGGCCGGCCGGCCTCCCCCTTGCTCCTTTATATACGGGGGCAGGGGGCACCCTAGGACACACAAGTTGATCGCGGTGATCGTTCCTTAGCCGTGTGCGGTGCCCCCTGCCACCATATTCCACCTCGATCATATCGTTGTAGTGCTTAGGCGAAGCCCTGCGTCGGTAGAACATCATCATTGTCACCACGCCGTCATGCTGACGGAACTCATCCCTGAAGCTTTGCTGGATCGGAGCCCGGGGAGCGTCATCGAGTTGTACGTGTGCTAAGAACTCGGAGGTGCCGGAGTAACGGTGCTTGGATCGGTCGAATCGGGAAGACGTACGACTATTTCCTCTACGTTGTGTCAATGCTTCCGCAGTCGGTCTGCGTGGGTACGTAGACAACACTCTTCCCTCTCGTTGCTATGCATCACCATGATCTTGCGTGTGCGTAGGAAATTTTTTGAAATTACTGTGTTCCCCAACAAGAATCGCTAAGCTTGCTAAAAAGGAAACTATAACAATAGGTCCTCCGGTCAGGTGTGCTAGGCATGACATCATCTTGCCGGGTCATATAAGGACCAATGTTATGACTCTTGAAAAATGTTCCAACCATCATATCTGACCGAGGTTCAGATCCGATTGGTATCAGGATACCTCAGACATTAGGATGCCTGAGAAGAAAAGGTGCAACACAATTTTGACGAGATGACCATGTAAGATTCTCGGGGAAATGAACTATGGAAGCGAGTTACAAAACAAGAGTTCATCATTAAACCAAGAAGAGGATGAGGAGGTAGCTGATGAACTCAGTGACAATTCATTGATATCTCCAAAAGATGGATTTCCACGATTGTGTGAGCAAGGAGATAACATTTGTCAGATCTAATGATATAATGAGGTATGCATCGAGGAAAACATACACAATTAAACGTTGGTTGAAAAGTGCACCCGAAATATGGGCTTAGGTAGCACGGTCAATGTTAGAATGGTGATTCAATAACCAAAAGACTTAGAATGAAGCTATCAACCATTAACTTCAAGCAATAGGGTTGCTAGAAGTTTTGGAATTACACATTACAGTCCATTTGTCGGTGGTTAGAAACAACACGGTGACCAGGAAAAGAATGGTGATGGTGATAATTATCACTTGTATCAAGAATTCTCCAGAGGTGGTGAGATTCCCATGACATCCTTGACATAAAAGGTGGTAATACTCCAAGGTAAAGAAGAACAATGCTGGGTAGCAAGGAACTCAAGGTATAACACAAAACACGAACAAGTTTGTGTTGGAGGGAAGGCAATAAAGTGGTCGATGATAGCACCAATCATCAAGGGCAAGGATGTTATTTCTCATCATGAATTCAATTGATATCTTGGAAGACCTCAGAATGTTGATGATGATCACGCACATCTGTCGAGAGGTTTCAAGAAGATGTAACTGATCGGCGATGACATTAATTCAACGGAATGATGAAGCAAAAAGTTATTGAAACCATGGGTACGACACAAACTCAAAATCAAGCTTATTGTTCAAGGACAAATGATATGACGAGGAAGATCGACGTAAGATTAGCTCACCGTGAAAATTTATGCTCCGGGAAGAAGGACCAGGTAGCATGGTTAAAATTGGCACAACAAGGATATAGCCAAGCAGGCTAGGAATGACGTGATCGAGTTCAAACTCGTAAGTAATGAAGGTTACCAAGAATTGTTTAATCACGGTGCGGACTCGAGTCGGTTATCGGTGCCTTTGAGTGTTTAATAACTCAGAGTCCGTGAAAAATTGGAATCAGTGAGAATGTAGCACTTCATGAAGAAGTCATAAGAATTTATGCAGTTCCATGATAATCTCGAGATACCAGGGGGTAATACTCAACGACAGATCACAGTAGAGGTTGGACTGGGGCATTGCTCTGCAGAAGAAAAGTGCTTAAACTTGCACGAGAAATGGTATTTAAAGGAGAACATGGTCGGAACCATGATATCAAAAGGTCAGATCCCCGATATAAGATGAACTTATACCAAAGGAATAATTAATTTAAGAGAAGTTTTAATGATAAGATCTACATCGTGTCCATGGGCATGAACACAAAGTTCAAGGTCGACTCCCACTTCTCCAATGCATAACCATTCATTCACTTCTCACTTTAGAAGAAGTTGTAGTGTTGAAATTTTATCTGGCATAATACCATAAGAGTATGACTCGTGAAAACTTTCGAGTTCACACATATTAAGGAAGACATAGGTTCAATTCATCAGGGTATCATGGAAACATATACAACAAGCTTCAATAATAAATAACACAAGCTCAATGGTAGAGCATGGTTGACGAAAACAGAGGATACAATTTACCTAAGGCATTATGTGTCAGGGAAAGAACTTCTCGAGGTTTTTGTATACGAAGAACACTGTCGGATGATATTTCAACAAATGATGCGACGGTCCGTAGTGGAGCTGATGTGAGCATCGGCACACAACCAGAGGAAGAAACAATGCGAAGGCATTGGATTATAGAAGCAATTGACTAATTTAAAGTTTAATTGCAAAAGGAATTATGATTTCCAATTCAAGGGATCAGAAGCAAACGCTCTGATTGAGGATGGATAAGCTGAATAGACTTAGGGGTACAGCCGACGGTACTTGGTTGGTCGAGAACCAGCTCATGTTCAAAATGACGTCTGAGCCGGAAAGATAATTTAGAAGGGTCGATTGATGATTCTGTGCATTCGCAATCATGTTGAATCAACAGACTCAAAATGATAATGATAAGGGATGTCATTAAGATTACGAGACTTATGGGATTAACCAAGCAAGAATTTCAAGAGCAATAGGCTGCTTAGGATTTTTGGATGATCGGGTAGTATTTGAATGTATTTTGTGAAACACATGAACAACTTTGGATGAACGGATACTCGGTAAGAGCGAGGAATTATCCGTAGGGGTATTCATGTGGCAAAGAACTGCAAGGCAGTAGGCACAAAGTATTCTTGAAACAATAGAGAGAATTTCGATGTATCTTGTAATAACAAGATCAACTGGGAAGCATTGTATGAATGGCGAGTATACGTGGTTATCCATAGGGGTTTATCGATGGAGGGGAATTGCAAAAGCGACGCCATAAAGTCTCAAGAGAACATCGGAGAGTATCTTCAGATTCTTCTGGTGCAGCAGACGATCATTTGTAATAAGGGGCTCTCCGGGAGAAAGTATTATCGAGAACCTAGAGTCAGAGTTAGTAAAATTGTTTAACCCAAATAGAAGAGATGTCAGAGTCCCAGAGTATAGGTCGAGGAATAAAAGATCCTACTACCATCCAATGGCAATGTGTGCTCGTAAGACACACAGCCATGTTAGTAGAAGTTTTGTATTGACTAGACTCGACTTCGGCCGAGTATGGAAGGGGGATTCCTACAGGCAGTCGGCTCTGATACCAACTTGTGACGCCCCCGATTCAATCGTACACTAATCATGCACGCAAACGTGTACGATCAAGATCAGGGACTCATGGGAAGATATCACAACACAACTATAAAACATAAATAAGTCATACAAGCATCATAATACAAGCCAGAGGGCTCGAATACAAGTGCTCGATCATAGACGAGTCAGCGGAAGCAACAATATCTGAGTACAGACATAAGTTAAACAAGTTTGCCTTAAGAAGGCTAGCACAAACTGGGATACAGATCGAAAGAGGCGCAGGCCTCCTGCCTGGGATCCTCCTAAACTACTCCTGGTGGTCGTCAGCGGGCTGCATGTAGTAGTAGGCACCTCCGGTGTAGTAGGAGTCATCGTCGAAGGTGGCGTCTGGATCCTGGGCTCCATCATCTGGTCGCAGCGATCGGGTAGAGAAATGGGGAAAAGGGGGAACAAGGCAACCGTGAGTACTCATCCAAAGTACTCGCAAGCAAGGAGCTACACTACATATGCATGGGTATATGTGTAAAGGGCCATATCAGTGGACTGAACTGCAGAATGCTAGAATAAGAGGGGGATAGCTAATCCTGTCGAAGACTACGCTTCTGGCAGCCTCCATCTTGCAGCATGTAGAAGAGAGTAGACTGAAGTCCTCCAAGTAGCATCGCATAGCATAATCCTACCCGGCGATCCTCCCCTCGTTGCCCTGTTAGAGAGTGATCACCGGGTTATATCTGGCACTTGGAATGCTGTGTTTTATTAAGTATCCAGTTCTAGTTGTCATAAGGTCAAGGTACAACTCCGGGTCATCCTTTTACCGAGGGACACGGCTATTCGAATAGATAAACTTCCCTGCAGGGGTGCACCACATAACCCAACATGCTCGATCTCATTTGGCCGGACACATTTTTCTGGGTCATGCCCGGCTGCGGAAGATCAACACATCGCAGCCCCACCTAGGCACAACAGAGAGGTCAGCACGCCGGTATAAATCCTATGGCGCAGGGGTCTGGGCCCATCGCCCATTGCACACCTGCACGTTGCGAGGGCGGCCGGAAGCAGACCTAGCCTAGCAGGCGTTCCAGTCCAATCCGGCGCGCGCCGCTCAGTCACTGACGTCACGAAGGCTTCGGCTGATACCACGATGTCGAGTGCCCATAACTGTTCCCGCGTAGTTGGTTAGTGCGTATAGACCAAATGGCCAGACTCAGATCAAATACCAAGATCTCGTTAAGCGTGTTAAGTCTCCGCGAACGCCGACCAGGGCCAGGACCACCTTTCTCCTAGGTGGTCTCAACCTACCCTGTCGCTCCGCCTCAAAGTAACAGTTGGGGGCCGTCGGGAATCCAGGCCCACCTCTACCGGGATGGAGCCACCTGCCCCTTCAGCCCCCATCTCCAAACAGTATCACAGGTAATGTAACAGTGTAAAGTATATAGTATATGCCCGTGATCACCTCCCGAAGTGATAACGGCCCAGTAGTATAGCATGGCAGACGGACAAGAGTGTAGGGCCACTGATGGAACACTAGCATCCTATACTAAGCAGTAGGATAGCAGGTAAAGGTAACAACAGTAGTAGCAAGGACAGGCTATGCAGCAGTATAGGATTAACTGAAAGCAGTAACATGCTACACTACTCTAATGCAAGCAGTAGAGAAGAATAGGCGATTTCTGGCGATCAAGGGCGGGGGCTTGCCTGGTTGCTCCGGCAAGTAAAGGGTTCGTCGTCGATGAAGTCGACCACAGGGTACCGGCAACAGTCTCGGGGTCTACCAAAAAGAAGTAACGAAGGGGGAACACAATAAATAACAGAGAAATCAAATGTAACACAAAGCAATACGCGGCAATACGCGGTGCTAGGGGTGACCTATCGCAGGGATAGGTGATACCGGCGAAGGGGGGAAACATCCGGGAAAGTATCCCCGGTGTTTCGTGTTTTCAGACAGATGATCCGGAGGGGGAAAGTTGTGTGTTCACTATGCTAGGGATGTGTGGCAGATGAACGGACTGTGTATTCGGATTCGTCTCGTCTATCTGCTCAACTTTCATGTACAAAGTTTTTCCATCTGAGCTACGGTTTATTTTATATGATTTTCTAAAGTTTTAAGTCATTTTTAAAATTTATTTAATTAATTTAATTCAACATTATCCAGAATAGTGTTTGCTGATGCCACAATGACGTCAGCATGATGTCAGCAGTCAATAGGACGTTGACTGGGTCAAACTGACGTGTTGGTCCCACTGGTCATTGACTTAGTTAACTAAACATGATTAGTTAATTTAATTAAAGTGATTAGGTTAATTAATTAAGCTTAATTAGACTAATTAACAGGATTAATTAAGCTAATTAATTATCTTAATTAACTAATTATATTATTATTTTTATTTTTATTTAAGTCTTTTTTTTATAAAATGTTCCGGGGCAGGGCCCCACGTGTCTGTGGCCCAGAGGGGCCTTAACGGGCGCGGGCCATCAGGCGACGGGCGGGTGCTAACGGGTGACAGCGCGGCATCGCCCGAACGCAGGGCCAGGCCGGCAAGGATGGGCGGCTTGGGCACGGCTCTGGCGGCCAGCAAGGCGGCCGGAGGTGACAGGGGCGCAGGGTGGTGACGCGGTGAGGTGGAGGCGAGGCCACGGCAGGGCAGGGAGCGAAGGCGGGGCGCGGTAGTGGGGGCGAGCCATGGCAGCAGAGAGCGGAGCCGGCGCAGCCACGGCGCGGCGGGACAGAGGCTGGCGATGCGACTAGGTGGCGCAGACGAGGCTGCAGGACGCGGGGGACGCGGCGGCCAAGCGCGGCGCAGGAGGGGGTGTGCGGGCACGGCGCGGCGCGGGTGCAGCAGGGGCTACGGCGCGGCGCGCGAGAGAGTGCCGGTGGGGCGGCTGTGCGTGGAGCAGAGCAGAGGAACGGCGGCACGGCAGTGGGGGCGCAAGCGGGACGGGAACGAGCGCGTTGCGGAGCGGGGTGAGTGAGACGAAGGGTAGCACGGTGACCGGGTGAGGAGAGGGGGAGGCTCGGGGCCTCACCGGCGTTGAAGGGGAGAGGAGCGGCGAGGCTCGGTGTGGTCCGATGGGGAGGAGGACGGGGACGGCGCGCGTAGACGGGGAAGAGGGTCGTGGTTGAGGCGGCGTTGAGGTCGGGGCGGCGTGTCTTTATGCGGGCCATCGGGAAGGAGGTCGAGGACGATGCCACAAGGTCCAGCGACGGGGAGGGCGGCGACGGGAAGTAGTGGCGAGTCGGCAGGGTCGGGGCACGTATGGCCGGGCGCCCCCCATCCAGCTCGTGGGGGGAAGTGGGGAGAGGGGGGATCGATTTAGGGTTTGGGGGGGTGGGGGGGGGGGTTAGTAGGCAGGGGTGGGCCGACCTGGCTGGCCTGGTGGCCAGTTGGGCCAAGTCCCGACCGGGAGGGGGAGGCTTTTATTTTAATTTTTGTTTTGTTTTCTGGTTTTGTATTTCTTTCTTTTATTTATTTTCTCTTCTGTTTTAATTCAATTTAAAATATTTACGCATTTTATAAAACTGTGTCTTCTACACCATAATTATCTATGTAATATTCAGTACAAACTGAACATTTTTATTTTAATGTTTGAAAACTTTTATTATTTACCAAATTTTGAATTTGAATTTTGGACCGGTTTTGATCTAATGATAGATTAGCAACAGTAACGGTGGTAACGTGGCATCATTAGCAGAGTATCACTATAGCATGATTATCCGGGCGTCACATCCGTAGAGGGGGATCTTCCTTCTTCGTCATCACCAACCCTTCCCCATCGCCAATTCCATGATGCTCCCCACCGCTAGTGAGTAATTCCTTCATAGGGGCTCGCTGGTCGGTGAGGAGTTGGATGAGATTCATCATGTAATTGAGTTAGTTTTGTTAGGGGTTGATCCCTAGTATCCACTATGTTCTGAGACTGATGTTGCTATGACTTTGCCTTGCTTAATGCTTGTCATTTTGGGCCCGGGTGCCATGATTTCAGATCTGAACCATTTATGTTATCACCATTATATCCATGTTCTAGATCCGATATTGCAAGTTATAGTCACCTACTACGTGTTATGATCCGGCAACCCCAGAGTGATAATCGTCGGGACCACTCCCGGTGATGACCGTAGTTTGAGGAGTTCATGTATTCATCGTGTATTAATGCTTTGTTCCGGTTCTCTATAAAAAGGAGGCCTTAATATCCCTTAGTTTCCGATAGGACCCCGCTGCCACGGGAGGGTAGGACAAAAGATGTCATGTAAGTTCTTTCCATAAGCACGTATGACTATTTACGGAATACATGCCTACATTATATTTATGAATTGGAGCTAGTGTCGTATCGCCCTAGGTTATGACTGTCACATGATGAATATCATCTAACAAATTACCGATCCAATGCCTACAAATCTATCTTATATTGTTCTTGTTAAGTTACTATTGCCAATGTTACTGTTACACTTGCTACAAAATCACTGCTATCACTGTTACCATTACTATTGCTACTGCTACTATTATCAAAACTATCATACTACTTTGCTACTGATCACTTTGCTGCAGATAATTAATCTCCAGGTGTGGTTGAATTGACAACTCAGCTGCTAATATTTACAAATATTCTTTGGCTCCCCTTGTGTCGAATCTATAAATTTGGGTTGAATACTCTACCCTCGAAAACTGTTGCGTTCCCCTATACTTGTGGGTTATCAATGATCCCCATGGTGAAGAGCTTGGACGAATGTATCCTTTCTGAAGTATCTCATCAATCTGTTTCTTTAATTCCAGTAATTCAGATGGAGGCATCCGGTAATACTTCTTGTATAACGGTGCGGTCCCGGGCACAAGGTCAATTGCAAACTCAAGCTCTCGGTCTGGCGGCAATCCTGGTAGTTCCTCAAGAAATACATCTGGAATCTCACTGACCACATGAATTAGATCCAATTCTTCAGCTATAGCTGCGAAGACCATTTCTTTCTTTGGCATGCTTCTTCGAACAACAAACCTTGCAGTCTGGCCTTCCTGGCTTGTCAATGTGACTTCTCTGGTCGCATAGTTGATGCATACTTGATGTTTGGTTAACCGGTTCATTCCCAAAATAATATCCGACTTGGCAAACTCGATGACTATCAAGGAGGCTGGGAACATGACTCCCTTGATGTCAATTTCCAAATTGCGACAGGCCAGATTACTTTTGAGCAACGATCCCGAGGATTGTACCATCATACTCTTTTCCAAAATCGAGCAAGAAAACTTGTTTTGGGCAGCAAAACTCCGCGAAATAAAAGAATGGGAAGCCCAGAGTCAAACAAAATTATTGCAGGTAGGCTATTAACGGAAAACATACCAATGACGACTTCCGGGTTCTCTTGGGCTACTTTGGCAGAGAGGTGATGAACTTTCCCTTGGATGGTCTTCTGGCCAGGGTATGGTCCCATGTGATTAACTTATGGCTTGAATGGAGCATTTGACTTGTCGTTCTTGGGGCACTGTCTGGCGTAGTATCCGGTTTGCCCACAAGAAAAACATGCATTGCTACGCTGAAAATCTTCGCTTACTGGGTTGGTCACGATATTTTTGACTTGGGTAGTGGTCTTGTTAACATTCTGCTGCCAATTGGGATTAAACTCAACCTGTGACTGTTGCCAGGTACGGGTCCTCTGCATTGGCTACCCATCCTTCTTAGGCTCGAACTTGCGCTTACAATCATTATTAGCAGGCTTATTGTCATGCACGAGCTTGTGTTCTCTTTCTGCAATGAGGGCCTTGTTTACCAAAGTCTGAAAGTCGGGGAAGTCGAACATGCTGAGTGTGCATCGGAGGTGCTGGTTGAGTCCTCCAAGGAATCGATCAATCTTCCTTTCTTTTTTAGCCACATCATAGAGGAAATAGCGGGCCAAATGGTTGAACTTATGCAGATACTCACTTACTAACATGCTTCCTTGGGTGAGAGCGAGGAATTCATGCTGCTTCACTTTCATGATACCGGTGGGAATGTGGTGCTTGTGGAAATGGTCCTTGAATTTAGCCCAAGTGATCTCATCATCCGCAGGCCACATAGCTTTGGCATTATCCCACCATATAGCAGCAGCTCCTTCAAGATAGTGTGTAGCAAATGGAACCTTGCCAGCTTCCTTGGTGCGAGCAATCTCAAGCTTCTTCTCAATAGTCCGCAACCAATCATCGGCTTCCAAAGGATCGATAACTTGACTGAAACTAGGAGGCTTAGTCCTCTGAAAGTCTGATAGCTTAGAGTGATGGCCATTCTGATTTCCATTCTACCCAACCATAGCTTGCACACTTTTCAACAACTCAAGCAGGTCATTGTTTCTTCTTTCTTCGAACATGTGCATGATTTGTTTAGTGGGTGGCGGATGTGGCGGTGGAGGCGGTGGCTGTGGGTACGGCTCGGGGGAATGCCATGCCTGTCTTACCGAGCGATGAACAGGGACATCATTCTCACCAGCATAACTGTTGCTGCCTCCCCGCGTCATCCTATTATTTGTTTTTTCCAATATGAGGCAACCAAGATGAGCATCATCCAAAAACAGGGAAGAAAAGCAAGTGAAAAACCCTGAAAGAAAGCAGCGAGACCAAGGCGAATAATAAAAAGTTCCAACATAATTATACATAGACTCATACATGAAAGGAGACATCATGACGGATACGACTATGCTCATACATGAAATGAAACATCATGACAAGTACGACTACATCCGTACATCCAAGTACCATGACAACCTCGGATACTCTGGCGATCTAGTGCTCTGCTGGTCCGGCTGGGTCCTCTCTTGAGCTGAACTCAGATCTGAACTGATGACGTTAACGGAAACCTCCGGATTAAAGGTAACACGACGACGCTGCCTCAAGGGCGCTCCCTCAAGGGCAGGTGCGGGGTGAGTCTGGAGCATAGGGGTTGCGGGAGTAGCGAGAAGTGAAGCCCACTCGGCAGGGGCACTGTGGGGAGTCATGGTCGAGGTGCCCGAGCTACTCAAAGGAGTAACCGGGGTAACTGGCAAACTAGAAACCGGTGGATTAAAGGGGGTAAATCCCATGGAAGGTGTAGTGGGATAGGACCTAGCAGCCACCAAAGCAGTGCGAGCACGAGTCAGCTCTCGGGCAAGCTCATGACTCAGAAGATAACTAGCAGTGATATAACAGGAAAGGTGGCTAGTAGCGCTATTGGCCGCCAGATCAATGATAGGAAACAGACACGACCATCATCGTGCAGGGATGGGTAGTAGTAGAAACATGGGTCTGCATCTGGATCTCATTATAGCGTAGCTCAATGAGAATCTCAAACACAGCAAACTGAATAGCCTGAGCGGGGGTAGAAGCGAAACCACTCCTAGAAGAACGAGTGTATGAACCAGATGCCGACCTGTAGCGCAGGGTAACCACCGCGTGATACTGAATCTGCTAGGCGCTCCTGGTACACCCGATACACCGGGTCATCACCGTGAGGGTAGAGGCGACGCCATACACTGCGAAGAAGGTGCGGCAAAGTGCACGGTGACAGCTCCAACTGGCACGCATACGGTACTGGAGCCATCTCCAGTCACAACCATTAGTTGGTTAGAAATAACAATAAATCAAGTGCATGCAATGCAGCAATCAGATGCAAAACACTACCGGCACTCAAACTAAACTAGCAACCATATAACTAACGCGTCGGTGGTCTAGCATGTCCTACAGTCAGCGCGGCTCTGATACGAAGTGTTGTGGCACCCCGGCTAAGAGCAACCGGTTTACCTTGCATTGCCAGCTGATGACCCACAAGTATAGGGGATCTATCATAGTCCTTTCGTTAAGTAAGAGTGTCGAACCCAACGAGGAGCAAAAGGAAATGATAAGCAGTTTTCAGCAAGGTATTCTCTGCAAGCACTGAAATTATAGGTAACAGATAGTTTTGTGATAAGATAAATTGTAATGAGCAACAAGTAACAAAAGTAAATAAAGTGCAGCAAGGTGGCCCAATCCCTTTTGTAGCAAAGGACAAGCCTGGACAAACTCTTATATAGAGAAAAGCGCTCCCGAGGACACATGGGAATTATCGTCAAGCTAGTTTTCATCACGTTCATATGATTCGCGTTCGGTACTTTGATAATTTGATATGTGGGTGGACCGGTGCTTGGGTGTTGTCCTTACTTGGACAAGCATCCCACTTATTATTAACCCCTATTGCAAGCATCCGCAACTACAAAAGAAGTATTAAGGTAAACCTAACCATAGCATGAAACATCTGGATCCAAATCAGCCCCTTACGAAGCAATGCATAAACTAGGGTTTAAGCTTCTGTCACTCTAGCAACCCATCATCTACTTATTACTTCCCAATGCCTTCCTCTAGGCCCAAATAATGGTGAAGTTTCATGTAGTCGACGTTCACATAACACCACTAGAGGAGAGACAACATACATCTCATCAAAATATCGAACGGATACCAAATTCACATGAAGCAAGACTTCTCCCATGTCCTCTGGAACAAACGTAACTACTCACAAAGCATATTCATGTTCATAATCAGAGGAGTATTAATATGCATAAAGGATCTGAACATATGATCTTCCACCAAATAAACCAACTAGCATCAACTACAAGGAGTAATCAACACTACTAGCAACCTACAGGTACCAATCCCAGACTTAGAGACAAGAATTGCATACAAGAGATGAACTAGGGTTTGAGAGGAGATGGTGCTGGTGAAGATGTTGATGGAGATTGCCCTCTCCCGATGAGAGGAGCGTTGGTGATGACGATGGCGATGATTTCCCCCTCCCGGAGGGAAGTGTCCCCGGCAGAACAGCTCCGCCGGAGCCCTAGATTGGTTCCGCCAAGGTTCCGCCTCGTGGCGGTTGAGTCTCGTCCCGAAAGCTTGCTTCTGATTTTTCTTCGGACGAAAGACTTCATATAGCAGAAGATGGGCACCGGAGGGCCAACAGGGGGGCCACGAGGCAGGGGGGGCGCGCCCAGGGGGTAGGGCGTGCCCCCCACCCTCGTGGCCAGGGTGTGGGCCCCCTCTGGTATTTCTTCCGCTTAGTATTTTTTATTATTTCCAAAAATAACTTTCGTGGAGTTTCAGGACTTTTGGAGTTGTGCAGAATAGGTCTCTAATATTTGCTCCTTTTCCAGCCTAGAATTCCAGCTGCCAACATTCTCCCTCCTTATGTAAACCTTGTAAAATAAGAGAGAATAGGCATAAGTATTGTGACATAATGTGTAATAACATCCCATAATGCAATAAATATTGATATAAAAGCATGATGCAAAATGGACGTATCAACTCCCCCAAGCTTAGACCTCGCTTATCCTCAAGCGAAAGACGATAACGATAAATATGTCCACATGTTTAGAGGTAGAGGTGTCTATAAAATAAAATACGGACATGAGGGCATCATGATTATTCTCATAACAGCAACATATATGGATAATGTCATATGATTTCTTATGCTCAAGTAATAATCTATTCGCAGTGCAAAGTATGAATCAGAAACTTTATTGAGAACTAACAAACTATAATCTTAGTCACTGAAGCAATTGCAATTTATCATAACATCAGAAAGAGTCTATGTCAGAGCTTGTTAGCAAGTCCACATACTCAACTATCATTTAGTCTTTCACAATTGCTAACACTCACGCAATACTTGTGGTTACGGATTTTAACCGGACACAGAGAAAGATAGGGGCTTATAGTTTCGCCTCCCAACCTTTTACCTCAAGGGTAATGTCAACAATAATAGCTCATGCTAACCTACCACCAATTAGATATATATATATATATATCAGGATCTTTCCAACATCCTGTGCTTGCCAAAGGATAAAATGTAAAAAGGAAAGGTGAAGATCACCATGACTCTTGCATAAGGTAGAAGATAATAATAAAAGATAGGCCCTTCGCAGAGGGAAGCAGAGGTTGCCATGCGCTTTCAGGGTTGGATGCACAAAATCTTAATGCGAAAGAACATCACTTTATATTGCCACTTGTGATATAGACCTTTATTATGCAGTTCGTCGCTTTTATTTCTTCCACATCATAAGATCGTATAAAGCTTATTTCCCCCACACCAATCAATCATACATATTTAGAGAGCAATTTTTATTGCTTGCACCGATGACAACTTACTTGAAGGATCTTACTCAATCCATAGGTAGATATGGTGGACTCTCATGGCAAAACTGGGTTTAAGGGTATTGGGAAGCACAAGTAGTCTCTCTACTTGGTGCAAAGAATTTGGCTAGCATGAGGGGGAAAGGCAAGCTCAACATGTTGGATGATCCATGACAATATACTTTATCTCAGATATAAGAAAACATAACCCATTACGTTGTCTTCCTTGTCCAACATCAACTCTTTAGCATGTCATATTTTAATGAGTGCTCACAATCATAAACGATGTCCAAGATAGTATATTTATATGTGAAACCTCTCTTTCTTTATTACTTCCTATTAATTGCAACGATGACCAAAGCTATGTTTGTCAACTCTCAACAACTTTAATCATCATACTCTTTCTATGTGAAGTCATTACTCTCAATAAGATCAATATGATCTCTTTGTTTCTTTTTATTCTTTCTCTTTTCTTTATTCCCCCAAGATCAAAGCAAGATAATCAAGCCCTTGACTCAACACTGATCTTTATTATATAGCTCACGGACTCGATTACATAGAGGGATCATAAAGCGAAACTCAAAACTAGATCATACCAAAACTTTATTCTACTAGATCAAGATACTACTAATAGGATCAAACTAAGAAAAACGGTAAAGATAGAGATGTGATGGTGATACGATACCGGGGCACCTCCCCCAAGCTTGGCAATTGCCAAGGGGAGTGCCCATACCCATATGGTTATGTCTCCTTCTTCAGAGATGATGATGATGATGGAGTTGTTGATGAAGTAGGCTTGTCGTCCATCTTCCAAGGCATGGGCTCACCATCATAGAAGGATGATCGAGTCTCCGGGATCCTCAAATCTGCAGCCAAACTCATTCTCTTGAATCTATATTCATACTCACAGTTTTTGTTTTGCAGGTCATAGATTTGGGCTTGGAGGTGCTCGATTTTCTCATGGAGCTTGAAGATGGCCTCCCCAATGTCCTTGGCATCCAGCTTGTGGTTGTTGGTGAACTCCGCGATCATCATGTGATTGGAGTCAAGACCACGCTCCACCATCTCCTGGCACTTGAAAACTTGTTGCTCCATTGCCTCGAGCCTCATTTCCATGCTCCCGGTCCTCCTTGGTCCCTCAACGTCGCGGATGTGCAGCACCCCCTCATGCATCTCAACGGTTTGAGGGTGTTGCAGCACACCTCCGCGAGGTAGGGGTTGATGACCTTCTCGAAGAACTTGTCCTTGGGGGCACTTGGAGATGTCATGATGATCTAGATCTGTCAGAAAAACAACTCGAAACAAGAACAGAGTACAATTGCGTGATACAGGAATCAAAACCTTCGGGAGATTATATAATGAATTTTTACCGACCAAAATACGTATTGTGCAAGAAAACGGAGTCCGAAGAGCGCACGAGGTGCCCATGAGGCAGGGGGGCGCGCCCTCCACCCTCGTGGAGCTCTCGTGTCCTTCCCGGACTGCTTCTTATTTTTTCTATTTTTCTAAATATTCCAAAACGGAGAAAAATTGCCATTAGAACGGTTTTGGAGTCGGTTTACTTACCGTACCACATACCTATTCCTTTTCGGAGTCTAAAATGTTCTGGAAAGTGTCCCTTATGTATTCCTCTGGGGTTACGGTTTCAATAACATTAGTTTCAACATTTATAGGATTACCTGAGATATAATGTTTAATTCTTTGACCGTTCACCACCTTGGGTTTTGTGCCTTCGAAGTTGTTGATTTTTATGGCACCGGAACGATAGACCTCCTCGATAACGTAAGGACCTTCCCATTTAGAGAGAAGTTTCCCTGCAAAAAATCTTAAACAAGAGTTGTATAGCAATACATAATCACCTACATTAAACTCACGCTTTTGTATTCTTTTTTCATGCCATCTTTTAACTTTTTCTTTAAACAACTTGGCATTTTCATAGGCTTGGGTTCTCCATTCATCAAGTGAGCTAATGTCAAATAACCTCTTCTCACCGGCAAGTTTGAAATCATAATTGAGCTCTTTAATAGCCCAATAAGCCTTATGTTCTAGTTCGAGAGGTAAGTGACATGTTTTTCCATAAACCATTTTATAGGGAGACATACCCATAGGATTTTTATATGCAGTTCTATAGGCCCATAATGCGTCATCAAGTTTCTTGGACCAATTCTTCCTGGATCTATTAATAGTCTTTTGCAAAATTAATTTGAGTTCTCTATTACTCAATTCTACTTGACCACTAGACTGTGGGTGATAAGGGGACGCAATTCTATGATTAACATCATACTTAGCAAGCATTTTACAGAAAGCACCATGAATAAAATGTGAACCACCATCAGTCATTAAATATCTAGGGACTCCAAACCTTGGAAAAATAACTTCTTTAAGCATTTTAATAGATGTGTTATGATCATCACTACTAGTTGGAATAGCTTCTACCCACTTAGTAATGTAATCAACAACAACTAAAATATGTGTGTATCCATTAGAGGCAGGAAAAGGTCCCATATAATCAAAGCCCCAAACATCAAATGGTTCAATAACAAGTGAATAATTCATAGGCATTTCTTGACGTCTACTAATATTACCAATTCTTTGACATTCATCACAAGATAAAACAAACTTACAAGCATCCTTGAAGAGAGTAGGCCAATAAAAACCGGATTGCAATTCCTTATGTGCAGTTCTATCTCCAGCGTGGTGTCCTCCATAAGCCTCGGAGTAACACTTGCGTAGGATCTATTCCTGTTCATGCTCAGGTACACAACGTCTAATAACACCATCTACTCCTTCTTTATAAAGATGTGGGTCATCCCAAAAGTAATGTCTAAAATCATAGAAAAACTTTTTCTTTTGCTGGTATGTGAAACTAGGTGGTATAAATTTAGCAACAATGTAATTAGCACAATCAGCATACCATGGAGCAGTATGAGAAGCATTTATGACATTTAATTGTTCATCATGAAAGCTATCATCAATAGGTAGTGGGTCATCAAGAACATTTTCTAACCTAGACAAGTTGTCTACAACGGGGTTCTCAGCTCCCTTTCTATCAATAATATGTAAATCAAATTCTTATAGCAGGAGAACCCATCTAATAAGTCTAGGTTTAGCGTCTTTCTTTTCCATAAGATATTTCATAGCAGCATGATTAGTGTGAATAGTTACTTTAGAATCAACAATATAAGGTCTGAACTTATCACAAGCAAATACAACTGCTAAGAATTCTTTTTTAGTAGTAGCATAATTTCTCTGGGCATTGTCTAGAGTTTTACTAGCATATTGAATAACATTTAATTTCTTATCAACTCTTTGCCCTAGAACAGCACCTACAGCATAATCACTAGCATCACACATAATTTCAAAGGGTAAATTCCAATCAGGTGGCTGAACAATAGGTGTAGAGATCAATGCTTTCTTAAGTATTTCAAATGCTTCTACACAATCATCATCAAAGACAAATGGTATATATTTTTGTAATAAATTAGTCAGAGGCCGGGAAATTTTTGAGAAGTCCTTAATGAACCTCCTATAAAAACCGGCGTGACCAAGGGAACTTCTTATACCTTTGATGTCCTTGGGACATGGAATCTTTTCAATAGCATCAACCTTGGCTTTATCAACCTCAATACCTCTTTCAGAAACTTTATGCCCCAAGACAATACCTTCATTAACCATAAAGTGGCACTTCTCCCAACTCAAGACAAGGTTAGTTTCTTCACATCTCTGCAAAACTCGATCAAGGTTGCTTAAGCAATCATCAAAAGAGGATCCATAGACGAAGAAATCGTCCATGAAAACCTCACAAATCTTTTCACAAAAGTCAGAGAATATAGCCATCATGCATCTTTGGAAGGTAGGAGGTGCATTACATAAACCAAAAGGCATACGTCTATAAGCAAAAGTACCAAAAGGGCAAGTAAAAGTGGTCTTTGATTGATCATCGGCTGACACAGGTATTTGAGAGAAACCAGAATAACCATCTAGAAAGAAAAAATGTGAATGTTTGGATAATATTTCTAGCATTTGATCGATAAAAGGTAAGGGGTAATGATCCTTTTTAGTAGCTTTATTTAGTTTGCGGAAATCAATTACCATCCTATAACCTGTAATAATTGTTTGCGGAATCAATTCATCTTTATCATTAGGAACGATAGTAATACCTCCCTTCTTAGGGACACAATGGACAGGACTTACCCACTGACTATCAGCAACGGGATAAATTATACCTGCCTCAAGGAGCTTTAGTATTTCCTTACCACTTCTTTCATCTTAGGATTCAGCCGTCGTTGGTGATCACGAACTGGTTTGGCATCTTTCTCCAAATTTAATTTGTGTTGACATAGAGTGGGACTAATGCCCTTAAGATCATCAAGAGTATATCCAATAGCAGCACGGTGCTTCTTCAGAGTTTTCAATAATTTTTCTTCCTCCTTTTATGAAAGGTTAGCACTAATAATAACAGGATATATCTTCTTTTCATCAAGATAAGCATATTTAAGAGTATCAGGAAATGGTTTAAGCTCAAACACAGGATCACCCTTGGGTGGAGGAGGATCCCCTAGGATTTCAATAGGAAAATTGTGTTTCAGGATGGGTTCCTGTTTAAAGAATACTTCATCTATTTCCCTTCTTTCATTCATAAACATATCATTTTCATGGTCTAGCAAATATTGTTCTAAAGGATCATTAGGAGGTACGGCAATAGAAGCAAGACCAAATTTCATCTTTACTAGGCCATTCCTCTTCACAGTGTTGTCTACGAAATTTAGAGAAATTAAACTCATGAGACATATCACCCAAACTAATAGTAACGACATCCTTTTTGCAGTCTATCTTAGCATTAACAGTGTTCAGGAAGGGTCTACCAAATATAATGGTGCAAAAGCTATCTTGTGGGGAACCAAGAACAAGAAATCAGCAGGATATTTATTTTTCCCACACAAGACTTCAACGTCTCTAACAATTCCCATTGGTGAAATAGTATCTCTATTGGCAAGTTTAATCGTGACATCAATATCTTCTAACTCGGCCGGTGCAATATCATGCATAATTTCTTTGTATAAGTCAATAGGTATTGCACTAGCACTAGCACCCATATCACACAAGCCATGATAACAATGATCTCCTATTTTAACAGAAATAATAGGCATGCCTACCACAGGTCTATGTTTATCTTTAGCACAAGGTTTAGCAATTCTAGTAGCTTCATCACAGAAATAAATAACATGCCCATCAATATTATCAGACAAGAGGTCCTTAACAATAGCAATATTAGGTTCAACTTTAACCTGCTCATGAGGTGTATAAGTTCTAATATTGCTTTTACGAACCACAGTTGAAGCTTTAGCATGATCTTTTATCCTAACAGGAAAAGGTGGTTTCTCAACATAAGCAGTAGGAACAATAGTATCATTATAAGTGATAGACTTTTCTTCAACTTTAATAAGTGCAGCTACTTTTACTTCTATGGGAGGATGATATTTAAACCACTTCTCCTTAGGGAGATCAACATGAGCAGCAAAAGATTCACAGAAAGAAGCTACTATCTCAGAGTCAAGTCCATACTTAGTGCTAAATTTACGGAAAACATTGGCATCCATAAAATATCTAACACAATCAAACTTAGGTGTCATACCTGACTCCTTACCTTCGTCGAGATCCCAATCTTCAGAGTTGCATTTAGTTCTTTCCAATAAATCCCATTTGAATTCAATAGTCTTCATCATAAAAGAGTCGGCACAAGAAGTATCGAGCTTGGTGTGATTGTTATCAGAAAGCCGAGCATAATTTTTTTGAATAATTATTTCTCTTGGGAGCTCATGATTGGGGCATGAATATAACATTGATTTAAGCCTCCCCCAAGCTTGAGTGATGCTTTCTCCTTCGCGAGGCCAAAAATTATATATATAATTGCGATCACGATGAACAAGATGCATAGGATAAAACTTCTGACGAAATTCCAATTTCAATCGTTTGTAGTTCCATGATCCCATATCATCACATAGCCTGTACCATGTCAATGCATCTCCCTTAAAAGATAAAGGGGAGACCTTCTTCTTAATAACATCATCGGGCACACCTGCAAGCTTAAATAATCCACAAACTTCATCCACATATATTAGGTGCTCATCAAGATGCATTGTTCCGTCTCCTGCAAAAGGATTAGCTAGCAGTTTTTCTATCATACCCGAAGGATTCTCAAAGTAAACATTTTCATTTTCAGTAGGTTCAGTAGGTTGAGGAGCAACTCTTTGCTCTACTGGTCGGGGTGAAGATACCCCGAACAAGCCCCTCAGAGGATTACTTTCCATAGTAACAAGTGACAGTAAATTTCAGCACACTATATAAATTTTTCCTTACCAGATTCCACCTACCAAAGGCGCTTCACTCCCCGGAAACGGTGCCAGAAAAGAGTCTTGATGACCCACAAGTATAGGGGATCTATTGTAGTCCTTTAGATAAGTAAGAGTGTCGAACCCAACGAGGAGCAGAAGGAAATTATAAGCGGTTTTCAGCAAGGTATTCTCTACAAGCACTGAAATTATAGGTAACCGTTGGTGTCAAAACCGGCGGATCTCGGATAGGGGGTCCCGAACTGTGCGTCTAAGGCGGATGGTAACAGGAGGCGGGGGACACAATGTTTACCCAGGTTCGGGCCCTCTCGATGGAGGTAATACCCTACTTCCTGCTTGATTGATCTTGATGATATGAGTATTACAAGAGTTGATCTACCACGAGATCGTAGAGGCTAAACCCTAGAAGCTAGCCTATGGTATGATTGTTGTTGTCCTACGGACTAAACCCTCCGGTTTATATAGACACCGGAGGGGGCTAGGGTTAGATAGAGTCGGTTACAAGGGAGGAGATCTACATATCCGTATTGCCAAGCTTGCCTTCCACGCCAAGGAGAGTCCCATCCGGACACAGGACGAAGTCTTCAATCTTGTATCTTCATAGTCCAACAGTCCGACCAAAGGATATAGTCCGGCTGTCCGGAGACCCCCTAATCTAGGATTCCCTCGGTAGTCCCCGAACCAGGCTTCAATGACGATGAGTCCGGCGTGCAGATTGTCTTCGGCATTGCAAGGCGGGTTCTTCTCCAAATTCTGAATACCTGCTAAGTAGTGTCCGACTTCCCATAAATGTTGCACTCCTTGGCCTCTGCGCCCAATAATGGCTATCTTCCACGTGTCAAGCGAATGCGAGAAGTCAGGGCATTTTTACATTTGCTACCCTAGCCATGTGAGTAAACTGTCTATTAAAGAGACAGGGATCCGTAGATCCATATCACACCATCCTCCTATGGCGAGTATCCATCGGAGCGTGCTCGAAAAAATCCATTCCAACATGGCCAGCCATCGCAGCTCCTCCTCTCGCTCCCGCAGCCCTAAGCCCGGTGATCAGAAGAAGTGTTCCGTCCCGCACAGCCAAATAGTAGAGTTACAAACCCAGGGATTTCTCCCTCTAGCGTATATGGTCCCCGTTCGAGCCGGGCTCACCACCTATAATGGCGGGGAGCAAGCGGAGAGCTTTCCCAATCCTTCCAAGGGGGAGCGGGTATGCCTTGTTCCTTATTTATTAAGGGGACTTGGATTTCCAATCCATCCGTTCTTCCACGGGCTCCTGGAGTTTTATGGCCTCCAGTTGCATAATTTCACCCCTGCTACCATATTACACATCGCTGGTTATGTGGCCCTTTGCGAGCTGTTTCTGGGCTGCGAAGCTCATTTTGAGCTGTGGAAGAGGCTATTCTGCCTTGTGCCCCGTACACATAAGGGGGGCGGAGCCGAAGTATGGCGCATCGCTGGGACCGGATACCTGTCCGGTACCCCGAAGAAGACGTCTGAAGCTGGCGCCCACGGAGCGCTCAGAAGGAAGATAATGGAGAAGGCCTTTACCTGATGGGCCGGATAAAGGTGCTGGCTCAATCAGGACTGACAATAACCGAGGTTATGTCATTATGCATAATGCAGGGGGTGCAGCCACTTCAATATCGAGGACACCCCATGTGGCACTTTAATGGGGAAGATGATGCCACCCGTTGCGGGCGTAAGGGACCGGACTCAGTTGCTGCTCTAGAAAAAAATTTGTCCGATTTGTATAAGGGAGAGGAAGAGGAATTCATCCGCATTAAGCCACGGGATGGATTCTCCATGTACAACCCTCCAAGTTGGGTGAGTTGTCACTCTTTACTCCCATCCTTCCCGCATTCATCGTCATATGTATTTACCTTGTCGTTTCACGGTAGGAACTGCGAAAAGCTGTAAGGGAGGTCAACAGCCCGCCTCCACAACCGGAGGACCCTGACTGGGCTCTCGATCCTGGACTCGAAGAGGATCCGGACATATTTGTGGAGCTGATCGACAGGATATTCTATCAATTAAGTTGTGATGACGCCATGGTGGCCATTATAGCTGACTATCCTGGGCTACTCCCCGCATCGCATGTAAGTAAAACCAGAGTCCCAACTTCCGAGAAGGATCCCCTCTTATGCACTTCACCTACCGTACACATATGGTGTTTTACAGGGAAGGCCCTCGGGATGCCATGTCGAACCCGCAGTGACTCACCAACAAGGGGCACCGAAGCCGGGTAGGCTAAAAAGGAAGGCGGTCCGGACTGAGACGCTGGCGCAGAGGTATGATACAAAACCTCGCTCCGTGGTTGTCGTCTTTTAAAACATAATAACACCCATGTTTCCTAGAAGGAAAAACGCTCGTCGGACTATATCCGGAGAGGTTGCCGATCACGCCTCCACCAGTCGGGCTCCCGGGCCGGACACAGAGGCGGAAGCCAACACGGGGCACACGCCGGATGCTCCTCCTACAAAGGATGCAGATAAAATATCCGCTACAAATTCCGGAGTGGAGAGCGCCATGAATCACAGGCGTCGCCGGGCCGTACTCCGTGACGCTTGTTTCTCCCAGGAGGCGGTTGATGCCTTCAACTCGGGAGACACGTACATCCGTGCTGCTTGAAATGGTCTTGCCAGAGCCACGGACCAGTATGTAAAGGATATACGGGTAAGAAAATTTAATGATTATATATATATATCAGTAGCCCCTGAGACTTGAAACAGTTGACACAACTGATTTAAGGATCATTATTTGTGCAGGTTCTTACAGAGAAGAATACCCAATTGTCTCAAGAGCTGGAAGAGTGCAAGGCCCAGCTACGGACCGCAGTTGCCGCATTGAAGGAGTCCGAGAAGGCCCCCTCTGGTAACACTTGTTTCTATTGCAAAGAATGACAGGTACCATATAGTATGCGGCATGCATGCAAATCTAACAATAGATATTGCAGATGACTCCGGAGTGAATCCGGAGGCCACGCCGGGGGATGCGCAACGTGCTAATCGACAGCAAAATGCTGGCGAGCGCGTGCTTACGCGCGTCATTCAGGAGAAAAATGATCTCCAGGACGCCAGTATTCAGCTGGGCGTGGAACTGGAAGATGTTCGGACCCAACTTGCGGACATCGTGAAGGAGAATAAGTGGCTTCGACGCGGCATTTTCAGTAAGTGCTTGAAGAAACTTTTGAAAGAGTTCGGCGAAGAAGCCGGCTAATAGAGTTATGTCTGCAGGTATGCTGACGGGTCATCCCGCGGAGGAGATGCCCGGGTCTGCGGGTGATCTTCTACCAGAGCTCTCACAACTGCACGAACAAGTTCGGCAGGTGATGCAGAGTATTGCCCAAGCCTTGTGGCCATCCACCTCCCCGCCTGGAGGCATGGGGGAGCTTATAGAAAAGCTCAAGGGAGCGCGGCGGCGCTTCCGATTATGGAAGATATCGGCCTGCCGACAAGGTGCACAGGAGGCCTGGGCCATGGTGAAGATGCGATATACCAAGGCTGACCCAAACCACATGGCCGAGGTCGGACCTGTGGGGGCGATGGGAAAGAGATCCCCGTCAGTTTGGTGTATGACCAAGTAGAACTAGCCGCAAAGTATTCCCAACGGGATTGTAGGCTAGACAGCCTGTTGGATGGGATAGAAGAAGAATTCAGTCAGTCTAAGTGACTGTGTAATTTAAGTGACATGTATAATGTCTCTAGCTGGATTGTAAATCATTTGTCATGGCGGACCTTTTCGCTTCGACCTCGGGACCCGATAGTCCGGAGTGTATCCAAACACCCGCTCAGTTATGTAAAAACTGGGGTATGCGTGGAAACCAGGCGTAGGGGTCATAAGTGCTTGAACAGACAAGTACCCAACTAGCTATGTTATATTACATGGATAGTAAGAAACATCTTCCAGGGAGAATAGTTCCGTTAAGGGTTCCTTTCCCTAGGTACGCATGCCCTAATGTGCATGTCTGAACTGCGAGAAGAGACGCAGGCAAAAAACATCTGGGGGCATGTATCAAAATAAATTAAAGTCATCTTTTGTTCACCGACCAAATATTCCCTTAAGAACGCTAGCTTTCGGCTTCACCCAGTCTGAGGTACACATCCGGCTGACCCGGCAGTAACAATCGCAGAGGTGCTCCCCTTATGCCCTAGCCGAATTAACGGGAACGTAGGGCATAAATACAAGAGCCAGGCAACCCAGCTTGGCCAAAACTTAAGTCATATCGATGCATATAATGGAAAAAAAGGTACATGCGGAAGGATAACACATGTGCGGGGCATGAAGCCCAGAAAAATAGTTATATTAAGCTTTTGTATAAGAAGCCCCGAGGTATAATGAGCGCGGTTAGCGTGTTAATATTGTGTAGTCAAGACACAAGTTGGCCTTTTAAGGCCTTGAGGAGAAGGAAAAAAGAAAGAAAGAAAGAGAGAAAAGACAGATAACATATATGCGAAAAATGGACAGGGGTAAGGAGACGAACATAGAGTCCGGCACTAGGCGTAGAATCTTCGGAGTCTGGTTGCGTTCCATGGGTTTGGCTCGAGTCGATTATCCGATGCGTCTCGCAGACGGTACACTCCGCCGGTCAGAACTTGGTCAATAATGAAGGGACCTTCCCATTTGGGCTTAAGCTTGTTCTTTTTCTTCTCCGGCAGGTGTAGAACAAGTTCGCCAACATTATAAGTTTTGGCCCGTACTTCTCTGCTTTGGTACCTTCGATCCTGTTGCTGATAGAATGCGGAACGGGCTTTTGCCACGTCACGCTCCTCCTCCAGGGCGTCCAAACTGTCCTGCCGATTGAGCTCGGCCTCTTTTTCTTCATACATGCGCACTCGAGGTGAGTCATGAATTATGTCGCAGTGCAGAACCGCCTCTGCGCCGTACACCATAAAAAAATGGTGTGTATCCGGTAGTGCGATTCTGCGTGGTCCGCAGCCCCCATAGTACGGAATCGAGCTCCTCTACCCAGTGCGTGTTAGACTCCTTTAAGGACCGCACTAATCTGGGTTTGATGCCGCTCATGATAAGACCATTTGCTCGTTTGACTTGACCGTTGGTTTGCGGGTGATAGACAGAAGCATAATCGAGCTTAATGCCCATGTTGCTGCACCAAAGTTTTACCTCATCGGTTGTAAAGTTTGTGCCGTTGTCAGTGATGATGCTGTGAGGGACGCCATAACGGTGTACAACCCCAGATATAAAGTCTATCACCGGTCCGGATTCAGCCATTTTAACGGGTTTGGCTTCTATCCATTTGGTGAATTTATCCACCATGACCAGTAAATATTTTTTCTTATGGGTTCCCCCTTTGAGGGGTCCAACCTTATCAAGGCCCCAGGCCGCAAAGGGCCAAGTAATGGGGATTGTTTGGAGAGCGGTAGGCGGCATATGGCTTTGGTTTGCAAACAGCTGGCAACCAACGCAACGTTGGACCAGATCATGTGCGTCTGCCCGGGCCGTCGGCCAATAGAAACCTGTACGGAAGGCCTTGCTTACAAGGGCC
This sequence comes from Triticum urartu, assembly GCF_003073215.2. NCBI lineage: Eukaryota > Viridiplantae > Streptophyta > Magnoliopsida > Poales > Poaceae > Triticum > Triticum urartu. Next base: position 76,502,695 of record NC_053028.1, on the reverse strand, counting down.
CGGGCTGCGGCGTGATGGCCGCTGAGTCCAGCATGGATTTCTGCCAAAAGCTTCCGCCCTTCCTCTTCGGAGATGCACCTTTGAAGGACTCCGGTAGTGCTTTTCTTATAAAGCTCTCCCTTGTGGACCTTGTAGGCTTTAGATTGCCGCACAATGCAGCGTGCCTCATTTTGGTCCTCGGGTAGTTCCTGCCTAGTTAGGTAGGCTAGGAATGGTTTTGTCCACATGGCGATGACGGCCATTATTACGTGGGCTGAAGGTGTTATTTCGATGGCAGAGCCTCCGATTATGTCAGAGTGTTTGGTATCTGGTGTTGTGGCCGGGTACGGACTATTGTTACCGGTGTCCCCTTCCCATACCACGGATGGCTTAAACATCCTTTCCAAGAAGATGTTAGGTGGGACGGTGTCGCGCTTGGCGCCGATATGGGCGAGGATATCCGCCGCCTGATTGTTTTCCCGAGCCACATGGTGGAATTCAAGCCCCTCGAACCGAGCTGACATTTTGAGGACGGCGTTGCGATAAGCCGCCATTTTCGGATTATTGCCGTCGAAGTCTCCATTTATTTGAGATATTGCGAGGTTCGAGTCCCCACGTACTTCCAAGCATTGAATGCCCATGGAAACTGCCATCCGAAGACCATGTAACAGGGCCTCGTATTCGGCTGCATTGTTGGAGTCTGTGTATAGTATTTGGAGTACGTATTGGACTATATCTCCGGTGGGGGACATCGGAACGACACCAGCCCCCAGACCAGCTAGCATTTTAGAGCCGTCGAAGTGCATGATCCAATTGGAGTACGCATCGTACTCTTTAGGGAGATCGGCTTCTGTCCATTCGGCGACAAAATCGGCCAGCACTTGCGACTTAATGGCTCGCCGAGGTTTATATGTTATGTCGAACGGGAGGAGCTCAATGGCCCATTTGGCAATCCGGCCCGTGGCATCGCGGTTGTTTATTATGTCGTTGAGTGGTACTTACGAGGACACCGTGATTGAACACTCTTGAAAGTAGTGTCGTAGTTTCTGGGATGCCATAAATACCGCGTATGCTATCTTTTGATAATGTGGGTACCATGATTTGCATGGAGTGAGGACAGTGGATACATAATATACCGGCTTTTGGAGTGGGAATTTATGTCCGTCCGTCTCTCGTTCGATGACGAGTACTACGCTTACAACTTGGTGAGTTGCCGCTATATATAACAGCATTGGTTCGCCAGCATTTGGCGCGGCCAAGATTGGGTTGGTGGCCAAGATGGCGTTTATTTCTTCCAATCCGGCCGTGGCCGCGTCCATCCACTCGAAGTGTTCGGTGCGCCGAAGAAGGCGATAAAGGGGTAATGCCTTTTCTCCTAATCGGGAGATGAAGCGGCTTAAGGCCGCCACACATCCAGTTAATTTCTGGATTTTCTTGAGGTCAGTTGGGATAGCCAACTATGACAGAGCTCGGATTTTAGCCGGATTTGCTTCAATTCCTCTACTGGAGACAATGAAGCCCAAGAGCTTTCCGGCGGGCACGCCGAAAACGCATTTTTCCGGATTGAGCTTAATGTCGTATGTTCGTAGATTGTCGAACGTGAGTCTCAAGTCGTTTATTAAGGAGTCGACGTGTCTGGTTTTAACGATCACATCGTCTACGTATGCCTCCACTGTTTTGCCGATCTGCTTTTCCAGACATGTCTGAATCATGCGTTGATACGTAGCGCCGGTGTTTTTGAGCCCGAAGGGCATTGTGTTGAAGCAGAAGGGGCCGTACGGAGTAATAAATGTCGTTGAGGCTTGATCAGACTCCGCCATCTTGATTTGGTGGTAGCCGGATTATGCGTCGAGAAAACACTGTGAGTCGTGTCCTGCGGTAGCATCGATAATTTGATCGATGCGAGGGAGGGGGAAGGGATCCTTTGGGCAAGCCTTATTAAGGTCCTTGAAGTCGAGGCATAGGCGGCAGGATTTGTCCTTCTTTGGTACCATCACCAGGTTTGCTAGCTAGTCCGGATGTTTTATTTCTCTAATGAATCCGGCTTCCAATAACTTGGCTAGCTCCTCTCCCATGGCTTGTCGCTTAGGTTCTGAGAAACGCCGAAGAGTCTGCTTGACCGGCTTGAATCCCTTTAGAATGTTAAGGCTATGCTTGGCCAGCCTGCGTGGGATCCCTGGCATGTCTGAAGGATGCCAAGCGAATATGTCCCAATTCTCGTGCAGGAACTCCCGTAGTGCGGCGTCTAATGCGGGGTTTAACTGTGCCCCAATGGATGCTGTTTTTGTAGGATCCGTTGGGTGGACTTGGAATTTGACTATTTCCTCCGCTGGTTTAAAAGAGGTGGACTTGGATCTTTTGTCGAGTATCACGTCGTCCCTGTCCACTGTGGAGCGCAGCGCAGTTAATTCCTCTGCCGCAAGGGCTTCGGATAATGCCTCGAGGGTCAGTGCGGCTGTTTTGTTTTCGGCGCGGAGTGCTATGTCCGGATCACTAGCAAGAGTGATGATTCCATTAGGCTCGGGCATCTTGAGCTTCATGTACCCGTAATGGGGTATGGCTTAGAAGATCGTGAATGCCTCCCGCCCTAGAAGGGCGTGGTATCCGCTAGTGAACGGGGCCACTTGGAATGTAATTTCTTCGGACCTGTAATTCTCCAGAGTGTCAAATACCACATCTAGTGTGATTTTCCCTGTGCAACGTGCCTCCCGACTGGGGATGATTCCTCTGAAGGTCGTGCTGCTTTGCTCAATGCGGTTTCTGTCTATTTCCATTTTTTGAAGAGTCTCCTCATAGATGAGGTTTAATCCGCTGTCGCCGTCCATGAGTACTTTATTAAGCCGAAAGCCATCCACAATTGGACTAAGGACCAAAGCGGCTGGTGCTTGGGCTGTTCGGGATTTGGGTTCATCACTAGCACTGAAGGTGATAGTCGTGTCACTCTATGGATTTATTGCTGCCACGTGGCAGACTTCGGCGAGGCTGCGGAGTGCTCGCTTACGCCTATTATTTGAGGCGAAGGTCTCGAAGACTGTCAGTACTGTATTGTTATCCACAGGATGGTGCTCTGCGGTGTTTTGAATGAGGAGGTCCTCACCGCTCTTGGCCACCTGCCGGAGTACCCAACATGCTCTAAGGCTGTGTGTTGTTATGGTATCCGCTGTACTATGAATTTTGCAGGGCCCGTTAAGCCATCCCTCCAATACGGTTCCATGCCCTGTAGTGGGCTTTTGATTCTTTGTAATTGAGTCGGGCGACTTATGAGAGTGCACCCTTTTAATTCGGACTGGGTGTTTAGTCAGAGCCGGATTATCCCAGAATTTTGTTTGGGTTTTCCAGGCGCTTTCCATCACACAGTACTTCTGTACTATGGCCGCCAAATCTGCGAAGTGTGTTATGTCACGGCGACTTATGGCGTTGAGGATTCCCTTGTCCGTGAAATTATTGCAAAAGAATGAAATTGCGTCTTCCTCGCGACAGTCCTTCACCTTGTTCATTACAAGGAGGAATCTGGCCCAATAGTGATGTACTGTTTCCTAGGGCTCTTGCCTAATGTGGGAAAGATCGTTTGTATCTGGGTGGGTGGGTGGATTTAAGTTTGAACCTTGACCCGATCTGGGACCCAAGGGCGGAGGAGTTTCCGATCTTGGAAGTTCGGGCTCCGGGATGTTGCCCAATAGGTCCGGCCCGCTGCCTGATTCTAGGTTCAGGGTTTGGGCAATGTCCTCCCATAGACGGGTATCCGGCTTGGAGAGCTCGGGAATCCGGACAAAGTTTGTCCTCAAGATAGAGGAAGAATCGCCGCATTGCTCTTCCACCACCGCTATCTGATGGATGACCGGCGGAGAGTTAATCTCCCTTTGGTCGGGTTTAAGCCCAATCCGATCATAGTCCGTAGCGACTCCCAAAGCGGCGATGCGATCCAAGAGCTCGTTCAAAGAGGAGAGCTCCATTGGGCTCATCCGCTCGGTAAACTCCGAGCCGATGTGAAGGTTGTTTTCGATGACCCGAGAAGTCATCATCGGCGCAGCGGCCGAACAGGCGGTCATGACGAAGCCGCCTAGTCGGAGAGTTTGGCCTACAGCCAGGGCTCCCCCAAGGTGATGTTGTCCCTGACAACGAGACGATCCATCCTTCCTTACGATGACGGCACAGTGGAACTCTCAATGAAAGCACTAATGTCGGTGTCAAAACCGGCGGATCTCAGGTAGTGGGTCCCAAACTGTTCGTCTAAGGCGGATGGTAACAGGAGGCGGGGGACACAATGTTTACCCAGGTTCGGGCCCTCTCGATGGAGGTAATACCCTACTTCCTGCTTGATTGATCTTGATGATATGAGTATTACAAGAGTTGATCTACCACGAGATCGTAGAGGCTAAACCCTAGAAGCTAGCCTATGGTATGATTGTTGTTGTCCTACGGACTAAACCCTCCGGTTTATATAGACATTGGAGGGGGGCTAGGGTTACACAGAGTCAGTTACAAGGGAGGAGATCTACATATCCGTATTACCAAGCTTGCCTTCCATGCCAAGGAGAGTCCCATCCGGACACATGACGAAGTATTTACTCTTGTATCTTCATAGTCCAACAGTCCGGCCAAAGGATATAGTCCGGCTGTCCGGAGACCCCCTAATCCAGGATTCCCTCAGTAACAGATAGTTTTGTGATAAGATAAATTGTAACGAGCAACAAGTAACAAAAGTAAATAAAGTGTAGCAAGGTGGCCCAATCCCTTTTGTAGCAAAGGACAAGCCTGGACAAACTCTTATATAGAGAAAAGCGCTCCCGAGGACACATGGGAATTATTGTCAAGCTAGTTTTCATCACGTTCATATGATTTGCGTTCGGTACTTTGATAATTTGATATGTGGGTGGACCGGTGCTTGGGTGTTGTCCTTACTTGGACAAGCATCCCACTTATGATTAACCCCTATTGCAAGCATCCGCAACTACAGAAGAAGTATTAAGGTAAACCTAAGCATAGCATGAAACATATGGATCCAAATCAGCCCCTTACGAAGCAACGCATAAACTAGGATTTAAGCTTCTGTCACTCTAGCAACCCATCATCTACTTATTACATCCCAATGCCTTCCTCTAGGCCCAAATAATGGTGAAGTGTCATGTAGTCGACGTTCACATAACACCACTAGAGGAGGACAACATACATCTCATCAAAATATCGAATGAATACCAAATTCACATGACTACTAATAGCAAGACTTCTCCCATGTCCTCAGGAACAAACGTAACTACTCACAAAGCATATTCATGTTCATAATCAAAGGAGTATTAATATGCATAAAGGATCTGAACATATGATCTTCCACCAAATAAACCAACTAGCATCAACTACAAGGAGTAATCAACACTACTAGAAACCTACAGGTACCAATCCCAGACTTAGAGACAAGAATTGGATACAAGAGATGAACTAGGGGTTTGAGAGGAGATGGTGCTGGTGAAAATGTTGATGGAGATTGCCCTCTCCTGACGAGAGGAGCGTTGGTGATGACGATGGCGATGATTTCCCCCTCCCGGAGGGAAGTGTCCCCGGCAGAACAGCTCCGCCGGAGCCCTAGATTGGTTCTGCCAAGGTTCCACCTCGTGGCGGCGGAGTCTCATCCCGAAAGCTTGCTTCTGATTTTTCTTCGGACGAAAGACTTCATATAGCAGAAGATGGGCACCGGAGGGCCAACAGGGGGGCCACGAGGCAGGGGGCGCGCCTAGGGGGTAGGGCACGCCCCCCACCCTCATGGCCAGGGTGTGGGCCCCCTCTGGTATTTCTTCTGCTCAGTATTTTTTATTATTTCCAAAAATAACTTTCGTGGAGTTTTAGACTTTTGGAGTTGTGCAGAATAGGTCTCTAATATTTGCTCCTTTTCCAGCCCAGAATTCCAGCTGCCGGCATTCTCCCTCCTTATGTAAACCTTGTAAAATAAGAGAGAATAGGCATAAGTATTGTGACATAATGTGTAATAACATCCGATAATGCAATAAATATAGATATAAAAGCATGATGCAAAATGGGCGTATCACTAGCCCAGAGATCTAGTCTTCTGGCAACACACAACAACTTGGTACAGAAAACAGCCGCTTTATTGATGCTAGCGGATACGTAGGTTTGATATTACATCTGGTAGCAAGGCCAAGTGGCACACACGATGTGGCTGAACAATATGTACATTATTTAATGAACATGAAGGTGGCCTCGATCACGACAACTACGCGGCCGCGGAATGACGATGAAGCGAAACTCCATAGCACAGGGACACCAATGTGGACACGGTCTAGACACGGGAAGCACTTCGATCCGGTATGACTTTCCTGAAATCTGGCATGACACGCCAGGTCAGTACATTGAATGTACTTGCATTCTCACAACAAGTAGCAAACAATAACATGATTACTAAGCAGGTTAAATGCAAGTCTACAACAGACTACTCATGAAGTGAATCATGCTTGTGCACCGAGTCCCTCAGACTCTCTTACCAAACGGGTTACCTCGTAACCAACATCATCAATACGGTGATCACTCCCAGATCATGAATGAAACCAACACTTTGGTTCCCACAACAATGAGCATCTTCATGGTCTTAACAGTCTCATCACATAACTAGTGTCAACCATATAACTTTAGTGTGCAAGATTAACTTAATCATGTTGATCCATGGTGTGACCTGACCTACTTACGTGCTATGACTGTAACCGAGGACGCGGCTATCGATAGATTTAATAAACACTCTGCATAGGTTAGTACACTATACCCACACCATGAAACCCATGGCCTCGCACTCCCATTCGGGTGGACCAACGACATTCCGACAGAACCAATCCATTGCCATGACACTCTCTCAAGCACTCCGACCAACTCTCCTTTGTGCTAAGCCATTGGTGGCCCCGATGTCAACCCGTGACATCCAACGCCACCGTCATGGCCAAACATAAACGATCCCAAACGGGGACCCAGTACCAAAACAACAACAACAGGCACACAAGGTTATGTCTGCTTACCGGGCCATGGTACCGCATGCCCATAACCTTCCCTCGTTGGAGGCACCAACCTGAGGCATGACAACGGACTGAATAAGGGTCTTCCCATAAAGGCAAATGTGGTTGCACTGGGAAGCTCGATTCGGTGGCACCATGACTCGATCAACAATTATGTTCAAGTTGGACTATCATCAGATTTAACTTTAAAATAAAAGAACTCGAGCCATAGTATGCCATGATCATGCAACTATATGACGTGCAACCATAAGCACATATCACCCAAATGGAATGGATCAACATCATAAAGTCACTAGGTATGTATTACTAATCATCTTGAAACATTGGTTTTAACTTCATCAATTTTAGTTATCACAATAACATGATGAGTATATGAATAATAAAGCATCATATGAAAATAACTCCGGTTATTCTCAAACCAAAGTCATGCTATCAAAGTATCACTACTGCATCCAACTAGTACATGCAATCAAGCACTACAGCAAGCTAAGCATATCAAGCAAGACATATGAAATAACTTAAGCAAAGTTATTTAAATGATTTGAATGCATGAAATAATTCATATTCAAGTTGGAAAAATCATAGTTCTGAAATGACACCATGCAAATGTTTGTGTGGCTTTCCTTAGCACAGAGGAGGGTCACACTCCTCCTGGTTCTCCTCTAGGCAAGCTTCTCCTTCTGAAAATATTTAAAACAGCAAAAAGAAAATATCAAGAACCCTTATGGAATTCACCAGAAATTCCAGACAGCAGAGAAAAATCTCAAATTTGGTGTGCTGCTAGAACATTTCAATACAAACACAATGCAAAAAAGAAGCAATTCATTTGGACTTATAGATTAGGAGTTATGGCTGGTCAAAGTTTCTGGTCAAAATTTGAATTAAATTTAGATAAAAAGAAAACCAGAGGGGGTGACGTCGAAGGTGTAAACCCGCGCGGGCGCCTCCACTTATACCTCTTCGGGGGTGGCTGGGTGGCTGACAGCGGGCCCCGCCCGTCAGGTTTAGAGAGAGGGGGAAGAAATAGAGGAGGGGCGGCGAGTCGCCGATGTTTCTCCAGTGAGGAGAAGTCGGCTGCCGATCTGAGAGGGAGGGGTGGATGTGCAAAACTATGGCGAGTCTACATGTACCCGAAACGCGGCGAGAGGTGCTTGGAGGTGCTCGGAAACAGCGTCTCCAGCGGCAGCTGCGGAAGGGGTTTGCCGGAGATGAAGAAGACGGCGAGGTTAGGCGACTCCAGGGGCTTCAGCGAGGTCGGTTAGCTCCAGTGGATCACCAGGGACATGCCGAAGTAGTCAGACAAGCTCGAGAGGCTCTGGAGGGGTGGGGACAACAGGAGGGGATCGTCGGCGAGCTCGGGTCGGTAACGGCGGCCAGAGGCCAGCCCGGCGGGCTGCAGCTTCCTACGAGGTCGTGGGGGTTGGCTGAGTGCGGTGTGGTGTGGTGCTCGAAGAGGCGATGGAGGGGCTCTGTTTATAGGCGGAGGGGAGGGGGTCTCGAGCTTCGCCGGAGTTCTCTGGAGACGGCGCACGGCGACGAGGAGCGTCAGTGAGAGGGGGAGAAGAGGTCGTGGCTCACGCGGCCACTATGGGAGGGCGGATACGAGCACAGGGCTCGGGTGGCGACGAGCACAGGGGCACGGGCACACTGTGCACTTGGCCGCGTCATGCCCGTGCTTGCTGCGGCGAGCTCCGGAGTCGGCGAGCGGCCAGGAGGAGTTAATAGCATTGAGACGAGGATGGTGGCGCGGTGCGGCATGCTGCGGCGAGCGGGGAAGCGAGCACGGACGCAACAAAGGCATCGGTGGCATCCAGAGCGCGTCGAATGCATGCCAGCGCGCTTAGCCAGACGCGGTCACCATGTGAACTCTGGTATCACGCGACCTGGATTGTGTGCACTATGTCTAGCGTGTCTCCTTGCAAGGTTAGGTCGATCCAAGCACTTGAGTTGAGCACAGGTCGACTAGGTGGGAGTGTAGCATCCTGGCAAGTTTCTGGCCAGAAACTTGTGAGCTCAAAAGAGAAAAATCTAGAGGGAGTTAGGAGCTATTTTTTGGTGGTTAAGGATTTCTTAGGAGGGTAATGAAGTCCTAAAATTTTCAGCTTCATTGGATCAAGGAAAAATGCACTTTCTTCACAACATGCATTTTCTGGTCAGAACAGAAAAGATTTTCTGTAGCAAAAATATTCCACATAACCATGAAATACTTTTGCATAGGGAGTTGTGCCAGGGTCCAAAGAATATTCAGGAATTTTCTCAGATTTTTCTGGGCCAGAAAAATGAGGGTTGCTTTGGAGCAAATGTGACTGAAGTGTGATTTCAGAGAGAAAATGAATATTTTTCATTATTCCTATGGCCATATTTTGATATATCAGAGCGGAAATGAGGTGTTTGAGAGGGAGGTGACTCACTTCGGTGAAAATCAAGGAAATGCCCAAGTGGTTTAGTCCAACTGAGTTGATTCAAAATTCCAAATTCAAATCAAAAGGCAATGTAGTCTAGAAAAAGAAAAGGGGCAAAAACCAGGGTGTCACAACTGAAGAATTTGACACCTAACCGTCTAGAGAGTTTGCAGCTCTCAAGAGTCATAGACAGGGCGTACTGGACTTAGATTCGAGTGATGCTAAACCACTATCTAATTTTTCAATTTTGGGGTTTTCTCTCGGTGGATTTTAAACTCAAATCACTCGGGAGAGAGGGTGCTCACTTAATCTTCTCGGAATATCACAGAGCAGCCAATGGTGCACGTTGGACGGGGTGGGCTATTTATAGTGGTGGTCTTCCCGATGGGAAAAGACCAATTTGGATATGTGCACTCAGTCAATCTCCAACCGTCACATATCTAACAGTCAAGACTTTTAGCACAATAGTAACATTACTTGTCAAGCAAGAAATGATAATTGCTCGATCCAAAACAAATCTCTCGCAACAAAGAAGAACTTCGTCTCTTGTTGACAAGTATTTATTCAGAGCACAAAGAGATTTCTCTCGTTTCACATAGGATTCGGGTTTATCATCAACAAACCGTAAGTTTTAAACACTATACCCCTCTTAATAGTACGATGACCCTATGACTCAAGAAAGAGAAAGATGAACTATGAAACAAATGCTATGTCTTCGCTTTGTACTCAAACTTCTCGGCTGCAGTCAATATCTTCTGACACACTGAACCAACTGCTTCACGTCAAGAATTTTTGGGGGTCTCTTTCGATAGGCATAATCTTCGATGATAATATTCACGGCCACACAGGAGATTATCTTCAGAGTTTGTACCATACTTCTCATGACTTCAGGGACTTGACACTCTATGTGCACTAGCAAACACATTATTCCCGCACTATTTCTGACAACAATATCCAAAACATCAGGAGTCAAATTGTTGCACCAAAAGGTACTCATCGAGATCCCAAGGGATGTCAACCCCTAGTGTAAGACCTACCTCCAACCGAGGTTTGGAGCACAGCAAAGTCTGGTCGGAGTCGTACTCGTTTGTGGTGCATCGGCATCATGTAGGTAAATTAGTACTCGCTCTTTGGTGAGCACCGATGCATCGAGCTAAGTAAAGATGCTTGAAAGTTTAGTGGTTGTAACTTCACAATACCTTTATAATCAAGAGGATGAGGAGATACATGTAAGTCATAACCTTCATCATTTTCATCAAGCTGCACAATAATTATGTCTAAAATTTAGGAGATGCCGAACACTGGCCATTTCATCTTTCATCTATGTGTTCATCTAGCTCATCATTTTCCAAACGCTCTTCTATTTGTGGCACGGTGATAACTTCTTCATGTTCCTTCATAAGGTTATTTTCATGCAGAGTAATGGCTTGGGAGGTGGCGGTTGGCCACATGTCATAGTTCAAGAATAAGGGATTCTCATGAAAATCGCTGGTTATGCAAAAATTGTGGACTTCCTCTATCAAGCCTTTATGCTTAGTTATAGCTTCAAGTGGAAGTATTTCAGCCCAAGCTAAAAGCTCAAAAGATCTAAGCATTAACTCATCTCCTCAACGACTTCAACATCGTCAAAAAGGTAGTCACCACAGTTATATGATCTTACATCGGGTGAGGGTGAACTTTACAAAAAAATCTCATGTGGCTATCAGTAGACTGGCAACATAAAAGAGAGGGTCAAGTTACAAGACGACATCGAGCCGGTGAAGGGAGAAGGCTTGGTGTTGGTGGTGATAGTGGAGATGGAGGCGCCGGTGATGGTGGTGATGATCGATGATGGCGCTGACACGGTGGTGATGGAGAGTGGCACTGGTAGAGGTGCATGTTCTTCCTCTTGATCTTGTCCTTCTATTCTAGTGGAGATGGAGCAGTGGAGATTGATATTAGATGACCTTGGCTTGTGGAAGTTGAGATGGTGGCCGCTAGGGTTGGAGGGGTATTCATAATGCCTCTCCTCAAGCCTCCTCCATGGATGATGGTTGCCTTCTTTGATCCAAGGGTTCAAGGTGAGCCAAATACTCTCCCAAACCCTTCCTTATTATCCAAGGATCGCATGGGAATAAATGGGAATGAAATCGGTTAAGAATCCCATCTGGAAGGGCAACTTTCGGGATTGTCTCGAGTTGGTACGACTGCCGCCATCGAATGAGGTGGACTGCTTCGGTATTTTGGTCGCCATTTTGTCAAACGGACACCGATTTTGGCATTCCTTGGCTCACTGGAATCATTAGAGCCACACCAACATGAATTTGGTATTAGATCTTGATTGGAGAACTTTATAAAAATCATTTTTTAACTCTCTAAAATGCCTAAGTTAGGTACTGGAAGTCCTCCTTACTAAACTCATCTTTGACCCTTTCATCGTGCTTGGTCCTAGGTTGCTCCAAACCACCTGTAGACATGCCAAAACAAAGAAAACTAACAAAAACTAAATAAAACACTAATTGTGCAATGCTCACAATGAAAAGTTTTAAAACTGGTAATCATGCATAATGGACACATATTTGGTTTTGTGGGACATGATATGTGAAGAGGACATGTAACAGATGATCTCTAAAAATATGTAAAATATAGAGCCTTTAGGCTTCTCCTGGTGGTGCAGGCGACTTCTAGAGAGAAAGCTTCACGCTCTCTGGCACCGGCAGCAGTGGCACCCATGGGTGTCGCTTCCTTCATGAAGACGTCGTCGTAGGTCTCATCCCTGTGTCAGGGCTTAGGTGAAAATATTTATCTGTTTGCTCAAACTCGGCAACGGCGACGCTTCGCGTCGTCACCCTTTTGGGTGCGTTGTTGTGGAGCTTGGCGTCGTCAGTTGGGCCGCAGCAAGGTGTTAGCCTCATTCTAGGATTCATGTTATATCTTTCGATTTGCTTTGTAAGAGGGCCCCGCACCAAATTGTATCGACCGGCCGTTTACTCTGTTGTGTTGATTTATATATAAAGCGGGGCGAAAGCCTGTTTCGAGGAAGAAGCCTTACCCCAAGAATTCCCCCTTGGTCACCATGCTCTCTTTAAATGCTATGTTAGAACATCTCGAACAGATGATGTTGATGAAAAATAACAGATTTTTACATCAACAAGGCAAAAAAGCGCTGCTCCAACAAATGATGAAACTTGTGATTTGCTCTTGATGTAAAATAGGGCACCAAGTGATGCACACTTGGGCCGCTTGAGCAAAATGCGTGTAGCCTCCACTACCGCGTGGAACTTTCCCACCATGCGCTCGTTGCCCGTCTATTGCCACCCGACCCCATGGACGCCTCCTCCGACTCCATGGCCACCAACACCGTTCCGGCGCACCTCACCATGGCCGCCTCCACGGTAATGTAAATTTTACATTATCTATTGGAGTTGGAGGTTTTTGTGATGTAAAATTTACACATCTCCTGGAGTTGGAGGTTTTTGGTGATGTACAAAAGCCCACTTTTTGGTGATGTAAATTTTACTCGAAGCATAATTTGCTAATGTACTTTACATTATCTAATGTAGATGCTCACATGAGTCTAAATTATGTTTGCTGTTTGTAGGTCATAGTTTTGCCCAAAAACTTTCTCATCCAGTAGAACAAATACTTTATATACAGTAATATGTACAGTAATTAAGTGTTAAGTGTGACACAAACTTAAGAAGGAGGTGCTAACTGCTAAGTTGGCCACTTTCGCTTCCATTCTGAATGTAAAGGATTCAACAACAAGTGGAAACATCAGTGTTAAGTTGTGCCATATAAACAGGTCTTGGATAGAATCAACCGTAGGAAAAAGGGCACCAGAACCATTCCACTTGTTACAAAAGTCCACTCACGAGATTTTCCTACAAATTTTCCAAAGAGCATACTAGCACGGTTCTCCTGAGAGCACACTACACGCACTGCTCATGGGAAAAATACTAAAACAGAGTAGCTACAGAAGCACACGCCAAAGTGGCCTCATTTTTGCTCAATCCATGCCATGACAGTAGCGCTGATGGAGCTCGATATCCGTCATCTTGCCTATGACACCGCAGCCCTTCTTGCTGCACTTTCCAAATCGAACTCCCTTGGCCTTGTGAAACCTCTTGACGTGGCGCTGAAACTGAAAGGAAAATTGATGATATTCAGATCAACATGGCGATCAACCACAGAATTTGAAATTGAGAGAACATATATAGCTACCTCATCATCATTGCCGATTTCCTGGGGCCTTTTGACATTGGGGTCAAGGTAACAGCTTAGGCAGGGCTTCTTGCTCTTGTCGCGATTTTTACTCCAGTAGCTGTCGTGAACATGCTCCTGATCCTACAAAATAACACTTATCAAAAGCTGGTGGAATCCTTTTAAATAACATCCCTTCTCTTAGCATGGTGGTAGGCAGTTGTTCTTCCTTCGTACTCACATTAATACTTTAAATTCGGATCTATGTATATAAAGATGACCGAAGTAACGACGGACATTTTGATTAGTTTTGCACCAAATATACATTTGTGGCAAAAAAAAGTCCTAAATGAGATTCGAACCACGACCAATAGCATGTCAGGCTATGGACTAACTGTCACGCTAGATATGTAATTGAGTTAATTTTGTGCTACATGTTCTTTTATCTATCTGTTTACATTAAAATTACTTGAATTTCAAACAAAAATCTCATTGATTTGTACGAAACAGATTTCAAAATTTTCTAAATTTCGACCATTTCAAGCAGAGAACTTAGACAACACATGATGATCATTTGAATCAGAGAAGCTTCTAGACAACAACTAATGGTGATGATCCTTGTATGTTTTTTCAAGCAGAGAAGCAGAGAAGCTGCATGGAACAGGGGAGGGGATCGATTGTAGGTACCTCTCGGGTAGCAGCAGAACGCCGTGCAGTGGAAGCCTCCTCCCTCATCTTCATGACCTCCTCCCTGTTCTCCATGGCCTCCTGCGTCCTCCTCCTGGCGTCCTCCTTCCTTTGCATCTCCACCGCCTCCATGGCCGCGAGCAACTTCTTCCTCATCGCTTCCTCCTCCTTCCTCTTCTGCCTGGCGAGCGCCTCCTTGGCCTGTTTCTCCTCTTCTTCCCGAATCTCGTCGTCCTCCTCCTCCTCGTCGTCCTCCTCCTCCTCCTCTTCCTCGTCGTCGTCATCGTCATCGTCGTCCCCCTCCTCCTCCTCCTCCTCCTCATTCTCCTCCTCCTCCGCCTCCTCCTCCTCTTCTTCTTCCTCGTCCTCCTCGGGGGCATCCTCCTCCTCCACTTCTTCCCTGTTTTTGTCTTCCTCCGCCTCCGGCTTCTTCTTCCCTCCCTTCTTCTTGTTCTTCTTCCCTCCCTTCTTCCTGTTCTTCTTCCCGCCCTTCTTCTTGTTCTTCCTCCGGCCCTTCTTCTTGCTGCCCGTCGTCTTGTCTGAGTTCTTGGACTTCTTGTTCTCGGTGGTCGCCTCATGATCTTCGCCGCTCGCCACACCAGAAGCTTGCCATAGCCGCATCACAAAGCACCGGAGAGACATCCCCATGGAATTGGCAAGAACTCCAGCCAGGTGCCTCGCGGCGGTGGAGGGCGTGGCACCCGCACCCGCACCGGTGGCGGTGGCTCCATCGGAGAGGGGGAGGAGGAGGAGGAGCGGGAGGTGGTGGTGGGCGATTTTCGGTGGAGGAGGAGGTGGTGGGTGGTTTCCGGCGGAGGATGGATGGGGGAGGGGGCGGTGGTTTCTGGTTTCCGGCGGAGGATTGGATGGGGGCAGGGTGCCGCGGTGTTGGGAGGGGGGAGGAAGGGCGGGGAATTTAACGGATTCAAGTTGGCGACAAGGTCGAAGGTAGAGAGGCCTATTGGGCCGGACGAGTTTTAGCCCATATCAACGCTTGCCTTTCCTTTTTCTCTTCTATTATCGGGTCGCCTCTCCGAGCTCCGGCCGCTCCCAGACGTCGGCTGCTAGTACTAGGCAACCGACCGATACGTCTGAGTTCGGACTGAACCGGACCGAGCCAATCGACCGAGCCGTAATTCTCAGTCAGTTCCAAACCAGACCCACCCACCTTCCGCCGCCGGCGACCAGCTGCAGTGGAGCAGCTCATCTGCGCCTCCCTCCCATTCCGTCCATCAACCATCCCTCTCCGCGTGCCTTCCCGGCCGTCAACGATGCCGCGCGCGCCTCCACTGGCGCGAGGTCCAGCTCGCTGGCCTGCTCACTGCTCACTGGCTCATCGCAGCGCAGCCGGGGCTCTCGACCACCAGGTCTCCGGCGCGTATCCACCTGGTCTCCGTCTCCTTGCTCGATGAAATGTCTGTGCCCAGTCTACTCGAGGGTACGTACTTTCTCTGTTCCCATCTTCTCCATTCCTCAATTGGCAATCATGTGTCACCAAGTGTGTCATCTTTTTTCTGCTGAATTCAGTGCGTTCCAGGCAGGCAATGGAGCCGAGCCCAAGGAAAGCATGATGCTCACACAACCGTCGAAATTCTGAGTTCGCACGTGTGTTTTGCAGCTCACAAAGACATCAACATATATGATGCCATCCTTCCTGAGAAGCTTTCCTGATGTTGAGTCACTGCGTATCACGGTACTTTCTAGCGTTGTGTTTTACTACTGTTGCTTGCTGTCACCAAATGATCCATCACTTGCTGAGATGTTCACTAAGTTGTATAATTTGCAGCCTGCAGAATGTGATCAGGCTCAACTTCATGTTCTACGAAGATCAGGCTGTTCCCAAGGTACATGTGCTGTTGCGCATCTGGGCGATGCCGTTCTGCGAGTTCCGGTACAAGCTTTCCTTCCTTCGGTACTTCTTCAGGAGTGCATGTGTTTTAAATTATGCAGCCGCTTGGATGACCAATCCTAGGTTCACTTCAACGTCCGTGGATGGGATGCTATCCAGTGTTGGGGAATATGAGTAATGAAAAATGCACTAGTGAATATAAAGTGGTTGTCTATGAGAATACTGGTCCTGAGGGAGGTAGACGCTGGACCTTTCAGAGAGGAGCAATGTTTTCTGATGATAACCGTCTTGCACCAGTTGAAATCCTCTAATGTAGATGGTTTATTATCATTTTCCAGTATCTACACGTACCGCACTGCTTTACAATTGTTTTGCATATGTTATCTGAACATTGGTTAGTTCTCAGCAGATTCTACTAGAATAATTATTGGAACATTGGGTTATCTGAACATATGATGGACCATCTAGCACTAGCAGTATATTTCACTCTGTGGTCTTTCAGAGCTCTTTGATTATGAAATGTGAAACTTTATGTGCAGCTATCCAGTGTTGGGGAATATGAGTAATGAAAAATGCACTAGTGAATATAAAGTGGTTGTCTATGAGAATACTGGTCCTGAGGGAGGTAGACGCTGGACCTTTCAGAGAGGAGCAATGTTTTCTGATGATAACCGTCTTGCACCAGTTGAAATCCTCTAATGTAGATGGTTTATTATCATTTTCCAGTATCTACACGTACCGCACTGCTTTACAATTGTTTTGCATATGTTATCTGAACATTGGTTAGTTCTCAGCAGATTCTACTAGAATAATTATTGGAACATTGGGTTATCTGAACATATGATGGACCATCTAGCACTAGCAGTATATTTCACTCTGTGGTCTTTCAGAGCTCTTTGATTATGAAATGTGAAACTTTATGTGCAGCTATCCAGTGTTGGGGAATATGAGTAATGAAAAATGCACTAGTGAATATAAAGTGGTTGTCTATGAGAATACTGGTCCTGAGGGAGGTAGACGCTGGACCTTTCAGAGAGGAGCAATGTTTTCTGATGATAACCGTCTTGCACCAGTTGAAATCCTCTAATGTAGATGGTTTATTATCATTTTCCAGTATCTACACGTACCGCACTGCTTTACAATTGTTTTGCATATGTTATCTGAACATTGGTTAGTTCTCAGCAGATTCTACTAGAATAATTATTGGAACATTGGGTTATCTGAACATATGATGGACCATCTAGCACTAGCAGTATATTTCACTCTGTGGTCTTTCAGAGCTCTTTGATTATGAAATGTGAAACTTTATGTGCAGCTATGGAAACTAGGTTGATTGATTTAGCATGTATGCATCCACCAGAACCAGAATAATGGATGCTTTTGGTTTCACTGGTCCCACTCCCACCGTCACGAGGAATATAATTCGAGATGAGAATACAAATTACAGTAGTGAGTATAAGGGGGAAATGTACCTTCTTCAGACTCTGTGGGGCGGTCTACTGCATGTTTGGAGGAAGTGGAACTCGTAGATGCGGGTTATGAGGAGGACATACCTAAAACTGAGAAAATATTGTTACACAAAGTTGATATAGCAGCAGAAGGGTTTGTCGAAAAAAATGGCTTGCATGATCCTCTGTTGTTTCTTGGGGGTAACTGGTCATAAACACGTGATGCCTTGGTGCCAAAGAATATCCGCAACTGAAGTCGAATTGTGTCTATTTCACAGATAATGAGTAATGTAATTAGATGTAGAAGACTAATACCCAGGATATAGGTGTTTTCAACTTGGGAATGACAGTTGTATCTCTGCTTGGGTACAGCTGCTGAGCCCCATATGGATATCACCCACTCTTAAGTTTTGAGCATACTAGTTGTCCATGTATAGGAAATAGTTACGATAAGAGGACTATGCCTTATAACTTTGCAAAAATGTGTCATGAAATGGATAGACAGGAATACTTTTTTTCTGAAATGATAGACAGGAATACTTGCCATGCTTGGTTTGAAGAACCACACTGTGGATTGATAATACCACAGGTGGACAGGCTGCTAGCTATCTATGTTATGTATTCTAGCATGATACATTGACCTCCATATAGTGCTATGTCATGCCAGCTAGGTAATGTCGAACTGCTGCTTCTGGAATCTGAATGTACACCGCTATGCATGTTGCAGGCAATGAACTCTTGTACAACAGAAAATATCTGGAAGCAGCAGCTCACTATACCGAAGCTCTGAAAAGAATCCAAATGAAACCGCAGTAAGGATTTTGGTTTACAACGATTATGCCTTATGTAACATCTGAAGGCAATTTCTATGAGCTGTTTTATTTGTTATTAATCTGTCACAGCACTTTTATGAGCTGTCATACTTTATCTAATACATTGGTTAAATTTGTTTCTCCATTCAAGTTAGATGGAACTCTGATTACTAAATAATCTGTCACATAAATACATAGTAACATATATCATCTATGATCTGCCTTATTTGTTTTACATCGTTAGCTGCAAGGCATGCTCCGGGGGCACTGTTATATCTTGGCACCCTGATTACTGTAATATTTTACTATATGATGATAATGCTACTTTTATGATTGGCCATCCAAGTTTTTAGAAACAGAGCTCAATGTCACATCTTTCTCGGAGCTCTGCCTGAAGGACGCGGGAAATGTTTGCGCTGGATCCTACTTATTATGCGTGTAAATTGAAGCTTCCTGATGTTGAGTCGCTGCGTATCACGGTACTTTCTAGCGTTGCATTTTACTACTGTTGCTTGCTGTCACTAAATG